>NW_023416811.1:0-54820 GCF_012460135.2 Molothrus ater | reverse complement strand
CCGAAAGGAAATGAAATTTCCTTTCTGGAAGGGAAACGGAATCTTGCGATTTCAATGGGGACCAAGAGAGGAATTTTGGTGCATGTCCTGCCCTAGATGACATGCCATGACTTTTGTGCCTTGACTTTGGGAAAGATTTTTTTCTTTTTTTTCCATGTTTTTTTTCGCATCCATGCCATGTCTTTTATATCTTTCTCCACGCTGTGTCTTGCTCCTTGCAATTTTCCACTGCTTTGGCAATGTCTGGAAGCTTAGTTTTGGCATGTTTTGGTATTTTGCACTGCTCTGCTATAATCCCGGTCCATTTTCTTAGAGTCACTAAATTGCCCAAATTTCCCAAATTTTTTTTTTTTCTCCTCCAATTGCAATTCCTTAGCTGGTATCTCCATTCCAGCCTGTTTGAAAGTCCTTCTTTTCTGTTTTGGCCTTCAGCGGGGATCAATTCTGGCAAGCTTTGCTGCATGTGCCTGCACTTCATAGCATATGGGAAAATTTTTTCTTTTTTAATTTTAGGTTTTTTTAAGTGTCCATATTATGTTCCTCATACCTTCCCCTCCACGTTGTGTCTTGCCTCCTTGCAATTTTCCACTGCTTTGGCAATGTCTGGAAGCTTAGTTTTGGCATGTTTTGGTATTTTGCACTGCTCTGCTATAATCCCGGTCCATTTTCTTAGAGTCACTAAATTGCCCAAATTTCCCAAATTTTTTTTTTTTTCTCCTCCAATTGCAATTCCTTAGCTGGTATCTCCATTCCAGCCTGTTTGAAAGTCCTTCTTTTCTCTTTTGGCCTTCAGCGGGGATCACTTTTGGCAAGCTTTGCTGCATGTGCCTCCATTTCATAGAATATGGGAAAATTTTTTCTTTTTTAATTTTAGATTTTTAAGTGTCCATACCATGTTCCTCCTATCCTCTCCTCCACGTTGTGTCTTGCCTCCTTGCCATTTTCCCCTGCTTTGGCAACGTCTGGGAGCTTAGTTTTGGCATGTTTTGGTCCTTTGCAATGCAGCTCATTTCCTCACAGACCATTTCTTGAAGACACTAAAACTCCCAATTTTCTGCATTTTTTTGGCTTTTTTTCAATTGGATTTCATTTGATCCTATCTCCTTTCCAGAGCGTTTGTAAGCCTTTCTTTATGGGGTCGCAAGATTCCGTTTCCTTCCCGAAAGGAAATGAAATTTCCTTTCGGGAAGGGAAACGGAATCTTGCGATTTCAATGGGGACCAAGAGAGGAATCTTTGGTGCATGTCCCTGCCCTAGATGACATGCCATGACTTTTGATGCCTTTGACTTTGGGAAAGATTTTTTTCTTTTTTTTTCCATTTTTTTTAAGCATCCATGCCATGTCTTTTATATCTTCCCCTCCACGTTGTGTCTTGCTCCTTGCAATTTTCCACTGCTTTGGCAATGTCTGGAAGCTTAGTTTTGGCATGTTTTGGTATTTTGCACTGCTCTGCTATAATCCCGGTCCATTTTCTTAGAGTCACTAAATTGCCCAAATTTCCCAAATTTTTTTTTTTTCTCCTCCAATTGCAATTCCTTAGCTGGTATCTCCATTCCAGCCTGTTTGAAAGTCCTTCTTTTCTCTTTTGGCCTTCAGCGGGGATCACTTCTGG
The DNA here is from genome assembly GCF_012460135.2 of Molothrus ater. Taxonomy (NCBI): domain Eukaryota; kingdom Metazoa; phylum Chordata; class Aves; order Passeriformes; family Icteridae; genus Molothrus; species Molothrus ater. The sequence continues at coordinate 53,207 of NW_023416811.1, read as the reverse complement.
CAAGCTTTGCTGCATGTGCCTGCACTTCATAGCATATGGGGAAATTTTTTCTTTTTTAATTTTAGGTTTTTTTAAGTGTCCATATTATGTTCCTCATACCTTCCCCTCCACGTTGTGTCTTGCCTCCTTGCAATTTTCCACTGCTTTGGCAATGTCTGGAAGCTTAGTTTTGGCATGTTTTGGTATTTTGCACTGCTCTGCTATAATCCCGGTCCATTTTCTTAGAGTCACTAAATTGCCCAAATTTCCCAAATTTTTTTTTTTTCTCCTCCAATTGCAATTCCTTAGCTGGTATCTCCATTCCAGCCTGTTTGAAAGTCCTTCTTTTCTCTTTTGGCCTTCAGCGGGGATCACTTTTGGCAAGCTTTGCTGCATGTGCCTCCATTTCATAGAATATGGGGAAATTTTTTCTTTTTTAATTTTAGATTTTTAAGTGTCCATACCATGTTCCTCATATCCTCTCCTCCACGTTGTGTCTTCCTCCTTGCCATTTTCCCCTGCTTTGGCAACGTCTGGGAGCTTAGTTTTGGCATGTTTTGGTCCTTTGCAATGCAGCTCATTTCCTCACAGACCATTTCTTGAAGACACTAAAACTCCCAATTTTCTGCATTTTTTTGGCTTTTTTTCAATTGGATTTCATTTGATCCTATCTCCTTTCCAGAGCGTTTGTAAGCCTTTCTTTATGGGGTCGCAAGATTCCGTTTCCTTCCCGAAAGGAAATGAAATTTCCTTTCGGGAAGGGAAACGGAATCTTGCGATTTCAATGGGGACCAAGAGAGGAATCTTTGGTGCATGTCCCTGCCCTAGATGACATGCCATGACTTTTGATGCCTTTGACTTTGGGAAAGATTTTTTTCTTTTTTTTTCCATTTTTTTTAAGCATCCATGCCATGTCTTTTATATCTTCCCCTCCACGTTGTGTCTTGCTCCTTGCAATTTTCCACTGCTTTGGCAATGTCTGGAAGCTTAGTTTTGGCATGTTTTGGTATTTTGCACTGCTCTGCTATAATCCCGGTCCATTTTCTTAGAGTCACTAAATTGCCCAAATTTCCCAAATTTTTTTTTTTTCTCCTCCAATTGCAATTCCGTAGCTGGTATCTCCATTCCAGCCTGTTTGAAAGTCCTTCTTTTCTCTTTTGGCCTTCAGCGGGGATCACTTTTGGCAAGCTTTGCTGCATGTGCCTCCATTTCATAGAATATGGGAAAATTTTTTCTTTTTTAATTTTAGATTTTTAAGTGTCCATACCATGTTCCTCCTATCCTCTCCTCCACGTTGTGTCTTGCTCCTTGCCATTTTCCCCTGCTTTGGCAACGTCTGGGAGCTTAGTTTTGGCATGTTTTGGTCCTTTGCAATGCAGCTCATTTCCTCACAGACCATTTCTTGAAGACACTAAAACTCCCAATTTTCTGCATTTTTTTGGCTTTTTTTCAATTGGATTTCATTTGATCCTATCTCCTTTCCAGAGCGTTTGTAAGCCTTTCTTTATGGGGTCGCAAGATTCCGTTTCCTTCCCGAAAGGAAATGAAATTTCCTTTCGGGAAGGGAAACGGAATCTTGCGATTTCAATGGGGACCAAGAGAGGAATCTTTGGTGCATGTCCCTGCCCTAGATGACATGCCATGACTTTTGATGCCTTTGACTTTGGGAAAGATTTTTTTCTTTTTTTTTCCATTTTTTTTAAGCATCCATGCCATGTCTTTTATATCTTCCCCTCCACGTTGTGTCTTGCTCCTTGCAATTTTCCACTGCTTTGGCAATGTCTGGAAGCTTAGTTTTGGCATGTTTTGGTATTTTGCACTGCTCTGCTATAATCCCGGTCCATTTTCTTAGAGTCACTAAATTGCCCAAATTTCCCAAATTTTTTTTTTTTCTCCTCCAATTGCAATTCCGTAGCTGGTATCTCCATTCCAGCCTGTTTGAAAGTCCTTCTTTTCTCTTTTGGCCTTCAGCGGGGATCAATTCTGGCAAGCTTTGCTGCATGTGCCTGCACTTCATAGCATATGGGAAAATTTTTTCTTTTTTAATTTTAGGTTTTTTTAAGTGTCCATATTATGTTCCTCATACCTTCCCCTCCACGTTGTGTCTTGCTCCTTGCAATTTTCCACTGCTTTGGCAATGTCTGGAAGCTTAGTTTTGGCATGTTTTGGTATTTTGCACTGCTCTGCTATAATCCCGGTCCATTTTCTTAGAGTCACTAAATTGCCCAAATTTCCCAAATTTTTTTTTTTTCTCCTCCAATTGCAATTCCGTAGCTGGTATCTCCATTCCAGCCTGTTTGAAAGTCCTTCTTTTCTCTTTTGGCCTTCAGCGGGGATCACTTTTGGCAAGCTTTGCTGCATGTGCCTCCATTTCATAGAATATGGGAAAATTTTTTCTTTTTTAATTTTAGATTTTTAAGTGTCCATACCATGTTCCTCCTATCCTCTCCTCCACGTTGTGTCTTGCTCCTTGCCATTTTCCCCTGCTTTGGCAACGTCTGGGAGCTTAGTTTTGGCATGTTTTGGTCCTTTGCAATGCAGCTCATTTCCTCACAGACCATTTCTTGAAGACACTAAAACTCCCAATTTTCTGCATTTTTTTGGCTTTTTTTCAATTGGATTTCATTTGATCCTATCTCCTTTCCAGAGCGTTTGTAAGCCTTTCTTTATGGGGTCGCAAGATTCCGTTTCCTTCCCGAAAGGAAATGAAATTTCCTTTCGGGAAGGGAAACGGAATCTTGCGATTTCAATGGGGACCAAGAGAGGAATCTTTGGTGCATGTCCCTGCCCTAGATGACATGCCATGACTTTTGATGCCTTTGACTTTGGGAAAGATTTTTTTCTTTTTTTTTCCATTTTTTTTAAGCATCCATGCCATGTCTTTTATATCTTCCCCTCCACGTTGTGTCTTGCTCCTTGCAATTTTCCACTGCTTTGGCAATGTCTGGAAGCTTAGTTTTGGCATGTTTTGGTATTTTGCACTGCTCTGCTATAATCCCGGTCCATTTTCTTAGAGTCACTAAATTGCCCAAATTTCCCAAATTTTTTTTTTTTCTCCTCCAATTGCAATTCCTTAGCTGGTATCTCCATTCCAGCCTGTTTGAAAGTCCTTCTTTTCTCTTTTGGCCTTCAGCGGGGATCAATTCTGGCAAGCTTTGCTGCATGTGCCTGCACTTCATAGCATATGGGAAAATTTTTTCTTTTTTAATTTTAGGTTTTTTTAAGTGTCCATATTATGTTCCTCATACCTTCCCCTCCACGTTGTGTCTTCCTCCTTGCAATTTTCCACTGCTTTGGCAATGTCTGGAAGCTTAGTTTTGGCATGTTTTGGTATTTTGCACTGCTCTGCTATAATCCCGGTCCATTTTCTTAGAGTCACTAAATTGCCCAAATTTCCCAAATTTTTTTTTTTTCTCCTCCAATTGCAATTCCTTAGCTGGTATCTCCATTCCAGCCTGTTTGAAAGTCCTTCTTTTCTCTTTTGGCCTTCAGCGGGGATCACTTTTGGCAAGCTTTGCTGCATGTGCCTGCATTTCATAGAATATGGGAAAATTTTTTCTTTTTTAATTTTAGATTTTTAAGTGTCCATACCATGTTCCTCCTATCCTCTCCTCCACGTTGTGTCTTCCTCCTTGCCATTTTCCCCTGCTTTGGCAACGTCTGGGAGCTTAGTTTTGGCATGTTTTGGTCCTTTGCAATGCAGCTCATTTCCTCACAGACCATTTCTTGAAGACACTAAAACTCCCAATTTTCTGCATTTTTTTGGCTTTTTTTCAATTGGATTTCATTTGATCCTATCTCCTTTCCAGAGCGTTTGTAAGCCTTTCTTTATGGGGTCGCAAGATTCCGTTTCCTTCCCGAAAGGAAATGAAATTTCCTTTCGGGAAGGGAAACGGAATCTTGCGATTTCAATGGGGACCAAGAGAGGAATCTTTGGTGCATGTCCCTGCCCTAGATGACATGCCATGACTTTTGATGCCTTTGACTTTGGGAAAGATTTTTTTCTTTTTTTTTCCATTTTTTTTAAGCATCCATGCCATGTCTTTTATATCTTCCCCTCCACGTTGTGTCTTGCTCCTTGCAATTTTCCACTGCTTTGGCAATGTCTGGAAGCTTAGTTTTGGCATGTTTTGGTATTTTGCACTGCTCTGCTATAATCCCGGTCCATTTTCTTAGAGTCACTAAATTGCCCAAATTTCCCAAATTTTTTTTTTTTCTCCTCCAATTGCAATTCCTTAGCTGGTATCTCCATTCCAGCCTGTTTGAAAGTCCTTCTTTTCTCTTTTGGCCTTCAGCGGGGATCAATTCTGGCAAGCTTTGCTGCATGTGCCTCCATTTCATAGAATATGGGAAAATTTTTTCTTTTTTAATTTTAGATTTTTAAGTGTCCATACCATGTTCCTCCTATCCTCTCCTCCACGTTGTGTCTTCCTCCTTGCCATTTTCCCCTGCTTTGGCAACGTCTGGGAGCTTAGTTTTGGCATGTTTTGGTCCTTTGCAATGCAGCTCATTTCCTCACAGACCATTTCTTGAAGACACTAAAACTCCCAATTTTCTGCATTTTTTTGGCTTTTTTTCAATTGGATTTCATTTGATCCTATCTCCTTTCCAGAGCGTTTGTAAGCCTTTCTTTATGGGGTCGCAAGATTCCGTTTCCTTCCCGAAAGGAAATGAAATTTCCTTTCGGGAAGGGAAACGGAATCTTGCGATTTCAATGGGGACCAAGAGAGGAATCTTTGGTGCATGTCCCTGCCCTAGATGACATGCCATGACTTTTGATGCCTTTGACTTTGGGAAAGATTTTTTTCTTTTTTTTTCCATTTTTTTTAAGCATCCATGCCATGTCTTTTATATCATCCCCTCCACGTTGTGTCTTGCTCCTTGCAATTTTCCACTGCTTTGGCAATGTCTGGAAGCTTAGTTTTGGCATGTTTTGGTATTTTGCATGCTCTGCTATAATCCCGGTCCATTTACTTAGAGTCACTAAATTGCCCAAATTTCCCAAAATTTTTTTTTTTCTCCTCCAATTGCAATTCCTTAGCTGGTATCTCCATTCCAGCCTGTTTGAAAGTCCTTCTTTTCTCTTTTGGCCTTCAGCGGGGATCACTTTTGGCAAGCTTTGCTGCATGTGCCTCCACTTCATAGCATATGGGAAAATTTTTTCTTTTTTAATTTTAGATTTTTAAGTGTCCATACCATGTTCCTCCTATCCTCTCCTCCACGTTGTGTCTTGCTCCTTGCCATTTTCCCCTGCTTTGGCAACGTCTGGGAGCTTAGTTTTGGCATGTTTTGGTCCTTTGCAATGCAGCTCATTTCCTCACAGACCATTTCTTGAAGACACTAAAACTCCCAATTTTCTGCATTTTTTTGGCTTTTTTTCAATTGGATTTCATTTGATCCTATCTCCTTTCCAGAGCGTTTGTAAGCCTTTCTTTATGGGGTCGCAAGATTCCGTTTCCTTCCCGAAAGGAAATGAAATTTCCTTTCGGGAAGGGAAACGGAATCTTGCGATTTCAATGGGGACCAAGAGAGGAATCTTTGGTGCATGTCCCTGCCCTAGATGACATGCCATGACTTTTGATGCCTTTGACTTTGGGAAAGATTTTTTTCTTTTTTTTTTCCATTTTTTTTAAGCATCCATGCCATGTCTTTTATATCTTCCCCTCCACGTTGTGTCTTGCTCCTTGCAATTTTCCACTGCTTTGGCAATGTCTGGAAGCTTAGTTTTGGCATGTTTTGGTATTTTGCACTGCTCTGCTATAATCCCGGTCCATTTTCTTAGAGTCACTAAATTGCCCAAATTTCCCAAATTTTTTTTTTTTCTCCTCCAATTGCAATTCCTTAGCTGGTATCTCCATTCCAGCCTGTTTGAAAGTCCTTCTTTTCTCTTTTGGCCTTCAGCGGGGATCAATTCTGGCAAGCTTTGCTGCATGTGCCTGCACTTCATAGCATATGGGGAAATTTTTTCTTTTTTAATTTTAGGTTTTTTAAGTGTCCATATTATGTTCCTCATACCTTCCCTCCACGTTGTGTCTTCCTCCTTGCAATTTTCCACTGCTTTGGCAATGTCTGGAAGCTTAGTTTTGGCATGTTTTGGTATTTTGCACTGCTCTGCTATAATCCCGGTCCATTTTCTTAGAGTCACTAAATTGCCCAAATTCCCAAATTTTTTTTTTTTCTCCTCCAATTGCAATTCCTTAGCTGGTATCTCCATTCCAGCCTGTTTGAAAGTCCTTCTTTCTCTTTTGGCCTTCAGCGGGGATCACTTTTGGCAAGCTTTGCTGCATGTGCCTCCATTTCATAGAATATGGGAAAATTTTTTCTTTTTTAATTTTAGATTTTTAAGTGTCCATACCATGTTCCTCTATCCTCTCCTCCACGTTGTGTCTTGCTCCTTGCCATTTTCCCCTGCTTTGGCAACGTCTGGGAGCTTAGTTTTGGCATGTTTTGGTCCTTTGCAATGCAGCTCATTTCCTCACAGACCATTTCTTGAAGACACTAAAACTCCCAATTTTCTGCATTTTTTTGGCTTTTTTTCAATTGGATTTCATTTGATCCTATCTCCTTTCCAGAGCGTTTGTAAGCCTTTCTTTATGGGGTCGCAAGATTCCGTTTCCTTCCGAAAGGAAATGAAATTTCCTTTCGGGAAGGGAAACGGAATCTTGCGATTTCAATGGGGACCAAGAGAGGAATCTTTGGTGCATGTCCCTGCCCTAGATGACATGCCATGACTTTTGATGCCTTTGACTTTGGGAAAGATTTTTTTCTTTTTTTTTCCATTTTTTTTAAGCATCCATGCCATGTCTTTTATATCTTCCCCTCCACGTTGTGTCTTGCTCCTTGCAATTTTCCACTGCTTTGGCAATGTCTGGAAGCTTAGTTTTGGCATGTTTTGGTATTTTGCACTGCTCTGCTATAATCCCGGTCCATTTTCTTAGAGTCACTAAATTGCCCAAATTTCCCAAATTTTTTTTTTTCTCCTCAATTGCAATTCCTAGCTGGTATCTCCATTCCAGCCTGTTTGAAAGTCCTTCTTTTCTCTTTTGGCCTTCAGCGGGGATCACTTTTGGCAAGCTTTGCTGCATGTGCCTCCATTTCATAGAATATGGGAAATTTTTTTTTTTTTAATTTTAGGTTTTTTTAAGTGTCCATATTATGTTCCTCATACCTTCCCCTCCACGTTGTGTCTTCCTCCTTGCAATTTTCCACTGCTTTGGCAATGTCTGGGAGCTTAGTTTTGGCATGTTTTGGTATTTTGCACTGCTCTGCTATAATCCCGGTCCATTTTCTTTAGTCACTAAATTGCCCAAATTTCCCAAATTTTTTTTTTTTCTCCTCCAATTGCAATTCCTTAGCTGGTATCTCCATTCCAGCCTGTTTGAAAGTCCTTCTTTTCTCTTTGGCCTTCAGCGGGATCAATCTGGCAAGCTTTGCTGCATGTGCCTCCATTTCATAGAATATGGGAAAATTTTTTCTTTTTTAATTTTAGTTTTTAAGTGTCCATATTATGTTCTCATATCCTCTCCTCCACGTTGTGTCTTGCTCCTTGCAATTTTCCCTGCTTTGGCAACGTCTGGAGCTTAGTTTTGGCATGTTTTGGTATTTTGCACTGCTCTGCTATAATCCCGGTCCTTTTCTTAGAGTCACTAAATTGCCCAAATTTCCCAATTTTTTTTTTTTCTCCTCCAATTGCAATTCCTTAGCTGGTATCTCCATTCCAGCCTGTTGAAAGTCCTTCCTTTCTCTTTTGGCCTTCAGCGGGGATCAATTTTGGAAGCTTTGCTGCATGTGCTCCTTCCAGAGATATGGGAAATTTTTTCTTTTTAATTTTAGTTTTTTTAAGTGTCCATACCATGTTCCTATACCTTCCCCTACGTTGTGTCTTGCTCCTTGCAATTTTCCACTGCTTTGGCAATGTCTGGAGCTTAGTTTTGGCATGTTTTGGTATTTTGCACTGCTCTGCTATAATCCCGGTCCATTTTCTTAGAGTCACTAAATTGCCCAAATTTCCCAAATTTTTTTTTTTTTTCCCTCCAATTGCAATTCCGTAGCTGGTATCTCATTCCAGCCGTTTGAAAGTCCTTCTTTTCTCTTTTGGCCTTCAGCGGGGATCATTCTGGCAAGCTTTGCTGCATGTGCCTCCATTTCATAGATATGGGGAAAATTTTTTCTTTTTTAATTTTAGTTTTTTTAAGTGTCCATATTATGTCCTCATATCCTCCCCTCCACGTTGTGTCTTGCTCCTTGCAATTTTCCACTGCTTTGGCAATGTCTGGAGCTTAGTTTTGGCATGTTTTGGTATTTTGCACTGCTCTGCTATAATCCCGGTCCATTTTCTTAGAGTCACTAAATTGCCCAAATTTCCCAAATTTTTTTTTTTCTCCTCCAATTGCAATTCCTTAGCTGGTATCTCCATTCCAGCCTGTTTGAAAGTCCTTCTTTTCTCTTTTGGCCTTCAGCGGGGATCACTTTTGGCAAGCTTTGCTGCATGTGCCTCCATTTCATAGAATATGGGGAAATTTTTTCTTTTTTAATTTTAGATTTTTAAGTGTCCATACCATGTTCCTCTATCCTCTCCTCCACGTTGTGTCTTCTCCTTGCCATTTTCCCCTGCTTTGGCAACGTCTGGGAGCTTAGTTTTGGCATGTTTTGGTCCTTTGCAATGCAGCTCATTTCCTCACAGACCATTTCTTGAAGACACTAAAACTCCCAATTTTCTGCATTTTTTTGGCTTTTTTTCAATTGGATTTCATTTGATCCTATCTCCTTTCCAGAGCGTTTGTAAGCCTTTCTTTATGGGGTCGCAAGATTCCGTTTCCTTCCCGAAAGGAAATGAAATTTCCTTTCGGGAAGGGAAACGGAATCTTGCGATTTCAATGGGGACCAAGAGAGGAATCTTTGGTGCATGTCCCTGCCCTAGATGACATGCCATGACTTTTGATGCCTTTGACTTTGGGAAAGATTTTTTCTTTTTTTTTCCATTTTTTTTAAGCATCCATGCCATGTCTTTTATATCTTCCCCTCCACGTTGTGTCTTGCTCCTTGCAATTTTCCACTGCTTTGGCAATGTCTGGAAGCTTAGTTTTGGCATGTTTTGGTATTTTGCACTGCTCTGCTATAATCCCGGTCCATTTTCTTAGAGTCACTAAATTGCCCAAATTTCCCAATTTTTTTTTTTTCTCCTCCAATTGCAATTCCGTAGCTGGTATCTCCATTCCAGCCTGTTTGAAAGTCCTTCTTTTCTCTTTTGGCCTTCAGCGGGGATCAATTCTGGCAAGCTTTGCTGCATGTGCCTGCACTTCATAGCATATGGGAAAATTTTTTCTTTTTTAATTTTAGGTTTTTTTAAGTGTCCATTTTATGTTCCTCATATCCTCTCCTCCACGTTGTGTCTTCCTCCTTGCAATTTTCCACTGCTTTGGCAATGTCTGGAAGCTTAGTTTTGGCATGTTTTGGTATTTTGCACTGCTCTGCTATAATCCCGGTCCATTTTCTTAGAGTCACTAAATTGCCCAAATTTCCCAAATTTTTTTTTTTCTCTCCAATTGCAATTCCTTAGCTGGTATCTCCATTCCAGCCTGTTTGAAAGTCCTTCTTTTCTCTTTTGGCCTTCAGCGGGGATCACTTTTGGCAAGCTTTGCTGCATGTGCCTCCATTTCATAGAATATGGGAAAATTTTTTCTTTTTTAATTTTAGATTTTTAAGTGTCCATACCATGTTCCTCCTATCCTCTCCTCCACGTTGTGTCTTGCTCCTTGCCATTTTCCCCTGCTTTGGCAACGTCTGGGAGCTTAGTTTTGGCATGTTTTGGTCCTTTGCAATGCAGCTCATTTCCTCACAGACCATTTCTTGAAGACACTAAAACTCCCAATTTTCTGCATTTTTTTGGCTTTTTTTCAATTGGATTTCATTTGATCCTATCTCCTTTCCAGAGCGTTTGTAAGCCTTTCTTTATGGGGTCGCAAGATTCCGTTTCCTTCCCGAAAGGAAATGAAATTTCCTTTCGGGAAGGGAAACGGAATCTTGCGATTTCAATGGGGACCAAGAGAGGAATCTTTGGTGCATGTCCCTGCCCTAGATGACATGCCATGACTTTTGATGCCTTTGACTTTGGGAAAGATTTTTTTCTTTTTTTTTCCATTTTTTTTAAGCATCCATGCCATGTCTTTTATATCTTCCCCTCCACGTTGTGTCTTGCTCCTTGCAATTTTCCACTGCTTTGGCAATGTCTGGAAGCTTAGTTTTGGCATGTTTTGGTATTTTGCACTGCTCTGCTATAATCCCGGTCCATTTCTTAGAGTCACTAAATTGCCCAAATTTCCCAAATTTTTTTTTTTCTCCTCCAATTGCAATTCCTTAGCTGGTATCTCCATTCCAGCCTGTTTGAAAGTCCTTCTTTTCTCTTTTGGCCTTCAGGGGGGATCACTTTTGGCAAGCTTTGCTGCATGTGCCTCCATTTCATAGAATATGGGAAAATTTTCTTTTTTAATTTTAGGTTTTTTTAAGTGTCCATATTATGTTCCTCATACCTTCCCCTCCACGTTGTGTCTTCCTCCTTGCAATTTTCCACTGCTTTGGCAATGTCTGGGAGCTTAGTTTTGGCATGTTTTGGTATTTTGCATGCTCTGCTATAATCCCGGTCCATTTCTTAGTCACTAAATTGCCCAAATTTCCAATTTTTTTTTTTTCTCCTCCAATTGCAATTCCGTAGCTGGTATCTCCATTCCAGCCTGTTTGAAAGTCCTTCTTTTCTCTTTTGGCCTTCAGCGGGGATCAATTCTGGCAAGCTTTGCTGCATGTGCCTCCATTTCATAGAATATGGGAAAATTTTTTCTTTTTTAATTTTATTTTTTTAAGTCCATATTATGTTCCTTTATCTCTCCCTCCACGTTGTGTCTTGCTCCTTGCAATTTTCCACTGCTTTGGCAATGTCTGGAAGCTTAGTTTTGGCATGTTTTGGTATTTTGCACTGCTCTGCTATAATCCCGGTCCATTTTCTTAGAGTCACTAAATTGCCCAAATTTCCCAAATTTTTTTTTTTTCTCCTCCAATTGCAATTCCTAGCTGGTATCTCCATTCCAGCCTGTTTGAAAGTCCTTCTTTTCTCTTTTGGCCTTCAGCGGGGATCACTTTTGGCAAGCTTTGCTGCATGTGCCTCCATTTCATAGAATATGGGAAATTTTTTCTTTTTTAATTTTAGATTTTTAAGTGTCCATACCATGTTCCTCCTATCCTCTCCTCCACGTTGTGTCTTGCTCCTTGCCATTTTCCCCTGCTTTGGCAACGTCTGGGAGCTTAGTTTTGGCATGTTTTGGTCCTTTGCAATGCAGCTCATTTCCTCACAGACCATTTCTTGAAGACACTAAAACTCCCAATTTTCTGCATTTTTTTGGCTTTTTTTCAATTGGATTTCATTTGATCCTATCTCCTTTCCAGAGCGTTTGTAAGCCTTTCTTTATGGGGTCGCAAGATTCCGTTTCCTTCCCGAAAGGAAATGAAATTTCCTTTCGGGAAGGGAAACGGAATCTTGCGATTTCAATGGGGACCAAGAGAGGAATCTTTGGTGCATGTCCCTGCCCTAGATGACATGCCATGACTTTTGATGCCTTTGACTTTGGGAAAGATTTTTTTCTTTTTTTTTCCATTTTTTTTAAGCATCCATGCCATGTCTTTTATATCTTCCCCTCCACGTTGTGTCTTGCTCCTTGCAATTTTCCACTGCTTTGGCAATGTCTGGAAGCTTAGTTTTGGCATGTTTTGGTATTTTGCACTGCTCTGCTATAATCCCGGTCCATTTCTTAGAGTCACTAAATTGCCCAAATTTCCCAAATTTTTTTTTTTCTCCTCCAATTGCAATTCCTTAGCTGGTATCTCCATTCCAGCCTGTTTGAAAGTCCTTCTTTTCTCTTTTGGCCTTCAGCGGGGATCAATTCTGGCAAGCTTTGCTGCATGTGCCTGCACTTCATAGCATATGGGAAAATTTTTTCTTTTTTAATTTTAGGTTTTTTTAAGTGTCCATATTATGTTCCTCATACCTTCCCCTCCACGTTGTGTCTTGCTCCTTGCAATTTTCCACTGCTTTGGCAATGTCTGGAAGCTTAGTTTTGGCATGTTTTGGTATTTTGCACTGCTCTGCTATAATCCCGGTCCATTTTCTTAGAGTCACTAAATTGCCCAAATTTCCCAAATTTTTTTTTTTTCTCCTCCAATTGCAATTCCTTAGCTGGTATCTCCATTCCAGCCTGTTTGAAAGTCCTTCTTTTCTCTTTTGGCCTTCAGCGGGGATCACTTTTGGCAAGCTTTGCTGCATGTGCCTCCATTTCATAGAATATGGGAAAATTTTTTCTTTTTTAATTTTAGATTTTTTAAGTGTCCATACCATGTTCCTCCTATCCTCTCCTCCACGTTGTGTCTTGCTCCTTGCCATTTTCCCTGCTTTGGCAACGTCTGGGAGCTTAGTTTTGGCATGTTTTGGTCCTTTGCAATGCAGCTCATTTCCTCACAGACCATTTCTTGAAGACACTAAAACTCCCAATTTTCTGCATTTTTTTGGCTTTTTTTCAATTGGATTTCATTTGATCCTATCTCCTTTCCAGAGCGTTTGTAAGCCTTTCTTTATGGGGTCGCAAGATTCCGTTTCCTTCCCGAAAGGAAATGAAATTTCCTTTCGGGAAGGGAAACGGAATCTTGCGATTTCAATGGGGACCAAGAGAGGAATCTTTGGTGCATGTCCCTGCCCTAGATGACATGCCATGACTTTTGATGCCTTTGACTTTGGGAAAGATTTTTTTCTTTTTTTTTCCATTTTTTTTAAGCATCCATGCCATGTCTTTTATATCTTCCCCTCCACGTTGTGTCTTGCTCCTTGCAATTTTCCACTGCTTTGGCAATGTCTGGAAGCTTAGTTTTGGCATGTTTTGGTATTTTGCACTGCTCTGCTATAATCCCGGTCCATTTCTTAGAGTCACTAAATTGCCCAAATTTCCCAAATTTTTTTTTTTTCCTCCAATTGCAATTCCTTAGCTGGTATCTCCATTCCAGCCTGTTTGAAAGTCCTTCTTTTCTCTTTTGGCCTTCAGCGGGGATCACTTTTGGCAAGCTTTGCTGCATGTGCCTCCATTTCATAGATATGGGAAAATTTTTTCTTTTTTAATTTTAGGTTTTTTTAAGTGTCCATATTATGTTCCTCATACCTTCCCCTCCACGTTGTGTCTTCCTCCTTGCATTTTCCACTGCTTTGGCAATGTCTGGGAGCTTAGTTTTGGCATGTTTTGGTATTTTGCACTGCTCTGCTATAATCCCGGTCCTTTTACTTATGTCACTAAATTGCCCAAATTTCCCAAATTTTTTTTTTTCTCCTCCAATTGCAATTCCGTAGCTGGTTTCTCATTCCGCCTGTTTGAAAGTCCTTCTTTTCTCTTTTGGCCTTCAGCGGGGATCAATTCTGGCAAGCTTTGCTGCATGTGCCTCCATTTCATAGAATTTGGGAAATTTTTTTCTTTTTTAATTTTAGTTTTTTAAGTGTCCATATTATGTTCCTCATATCCTCCCCTCCACGTTGTGTCTTGCTCCTTGCAATTTTCCACTGCTTTGGCAATGTCTGGAAGCTTAGTTTTGGCATGTTTTGGTATTTTGCACTGCTCTGCTATAATCCCGGTCCATTTTCTTAGAGTCACTAAATTGCCCAATTTCCCAAATTTTTTTTTTTTTCTCCTCCAATTGCAATTCCTTAGCTGGTATCTCCATTCCAGCCTGTTTGAAAGTCCTTCTTTTCTCTTTTGGCCTTCAGCGGGGATCATTTTGGCAAGCTTTGCTGCATGTGCCTCCATTTCATAGAATATGGGAAAATTTTTTCTTTTTTAATTTTAGATTTTTAAGTGTCCATACCATGTTCCTCCTATCCTCTCCTCCACGTTGTGTCTTGCTCCTTGCCATTTTCCCCTGCTTTGGCAACGTCTGGGAGCTTAGTTTTGGCATGTTTTGGTCCTTTGCAATGCAGCTCATTTCCTCACAGACCATTTCTTGAAGACACTAAAACTCCCAATTTTCTGCATTTTTTTGGCTTTTTTTCAATTGGATTTCATTTGATCCTATCTCCTTTCCAGAGCGTTTGTAAGCCTTTCTTTATGGGGTCGCAAGATTCCGTTTCCTTCCCGAAAGGAAATGAAATTTCCTTTCGGGAAGGGAAACGGAATCTTGCGATTTCAATGGGGACCAAGAGAGGAATCTTTGGTGCATGTCCCTGCCCTAGATGACATGCCATGACTTTTGATGCCTTTGACTTTGGGAAAGATTTTTTTCTTTTTTTTTCCATTTTTTTTAAGCATCCATGCCATGTCTTTTATATCTTCCCCTCCACGTTGTGTCTTGCTCTTGCAATTTTCCACTGCTTTGGCAATGTCTGGAAGCTTAGTTTTGGCATGTTTTGGTATTTTGCACTGCTCTGCTATAATCCCGGTCCATTTTCTTAGAGTCACTAAATTGCCCAAATTTCCCAAATTTTTTTTTTCTCTCCAATTGCAATTCCTTAGCTGGTATCTCCATTCCAGCCTGTTTGAAAGTCCTTCTTTTCTCTTTTGGCCTTCAGCGGGGATCAATTTGGCAAGCTTTGCTGCATGTGCCTGCACTTCATGCATATGGGAAAATTTTTTCTTTTTTAATTTTAGGTTTTTTTAAGTGTCCATATTATGTTCCTCATACCTTCCCCTCCACGTTGTGTCTTGCTCCTTGCAATTTTCCACTGCTTTGGCAATGTCTGGAAGCTTAGTTTTGGCATGTTTTGGTATTTTGCACTGCTCTGCTATAATCCCGGTCCATTTTCTTAGAGTCACTAAATTGCCCAAATTTCCCAAATTTTTTTTTTTTCTTCCAATTGCAATTCCTTAGCTGGTATCTCCATTCCAGCCTGTTTGAAAGTCCTTCTTTTCTCTTTTGGCCTTCAGCGGGGATCACTTTTGGCAAGCTTTGCTGCATGTGCCTCCATTTCATAGAATATGGGAAAATTTTTTCTTTTTTAATTTTAGATTTTTAAGTGTCCATACCATGTTCCTCCTATCCTCTCCTCCACGTTGTGTCTTGCTCCTTGCCATTTTTCCCTGCTTTGGCAACGTCTGGGAGCTTAGTTTTGGCATGTTTTGGTCCTTTGCAATGCAGCTCATTTCCTCACAGACCATTTCTTGAAGACACTAAAACTCCCAATTTTCTGCATTTTTTTGGCTTTTTTTCAATTGGATTTCATTTGATCCTATCTCCTTTCCAGAGCGTTTGTAAGCCTTTCTTTATGGGGTCGCAAGATTCCGTTTCCTTCCCGAAAGGAAATGAAATTTCCTTTCGGGAAGGGAAACGGAATCTTGCGATTTCAATGGGGACCAAGAGAGGAATCTTTGGTGCATGTCCCTGCCCTAGATGACATGCCATGACTTTTGATGCCTTTGACTTTGGGAAAGATTTTTTTTTTTTTTTTTCCATTTTTTTTAAGCATCCATGCCATGTCTTTTATATCTTCCCCTCCACGTTGTGTCTTGCTCCTTGCAATTTTCCACTGCTTTGGCAATGTCTGGAAGCTTAGTTTTGGCATGTTTTGGTATTTTGCACTGCTCTGCTATAATCCCGGTCCATTTTCTTTAGTCACTAAATTGCCCAAATTTCCCAAATTTTTTTTTTTCTCTCCAATTGCAATTCCTTAGCTGGTATCTCCATTCCAGCCTGTTTGAAAGTCCTTCTTTTCTCTTTTGGCCTTCAGCGGGGATCACTTTTGGCAAGCTTTGCTGCATGTGCCTCCATTTCATAGATATGGGGAAATTTTTTCTTTTTTAATTTTAGGTTTTTTTAAGTGTCCATATTATGTTCCTCATACCTTCCCCTCCACGTTGTGTCTTCCTCCTTGCAATTTTCCACTGCTTTGGCAATGTCTGGAGCTTAGTTTTGGCATGTTTTGGTATTTTGCACTGCTCTGCTATAATCCGGTCCATTTTCTTAGAGTCACTAAATTGCCCAAATTTCCAAATTTTTTTTTTTCTCCTCCAATTGCAATTCCGTAGCTGGTATCTCCATTCCAGCCTGTTTGAAAGTCCTTCTTTTCTCTTTTGGCCTTCAGCGGGGATCAATTCTGGCAAGCTTTGCTGCATGTGCCTGCATTTCATAGAATATGGGAAAATTTTTTCTTTTTTAATTTAGATTTTAAGTGTCCATACCATGTTCCTCATATCCTCTCCTCCACGTTGTGTCTTGCTCCTTGCCATTTTCCCCTGCTTTGGCAACGTCTGGGAGCTTAGTTTTGGCATGTTTTGGTATTTTGCATGCTCTGCTATAATCCCGGTCCATTTTCTTAGAGTCACTAAACTGCCCAAATTCCCATTTTTTTTTTTTCTCCTCCAATTGCAATTCCTTAGCTGGTATCTCCATTCCAGCCTGTTTGAAAGTCCTTCTTTTCTCTTTTGGCTTCAGCGGGGATCAATTTGGAAGCTTTGCTGCATGTGCCTCATTTCTTAGAATATGGGAAAATTTTTCTTTTTAATTTTAGTTTTTTAAGTGTCCATATTATGTTCCTCTATCTTCTCCTCCACGTTGTGTCTTGCTCCTTGCAATTTTCCACTGCTTTGGCAATGTCTGGAAGCTTAGTTTTGGCATGTTTTGGTATTTTGCACTGCTCTGCTATAATCCGGTCCATTTTCTTAGAGTCACTAAATTGCCCAAATTTCCCAAATTTTTTTTTTTTTCTCCAATTGCAATTCCTTAGCTGGTATCTCCATTCCAGCCTGTTTGAAAGTCCTTCTTTTCTCTTTTGGCCTTCAGCGGGGATCACTTTTGCAAGCTTTGCTGCATGTGCCTCCATTTCATAGAATATGGGAAAATTTTTTCTTTTTTAATTTTAGATTTTTAAGTGTCCATACCATGTTCCTCCTATCCTCTCCTCCACGTTGTGTCTTCCTCCTTGCCATTTTCCCTGCTTTGGCAACGTCTGGGAGCTTAGTTTTGGCATGTTTTGGTCCTTTGCAATGCAGCTCATTTCCTCACAGACCATTTCTTGAAGACACTAAAACTCCCAATTTTCTGCATTTTTTTGGCTTTTTTTCAATTGGATTTCATTTGATCCTATCTCCTTTCCAGAGCGTTTGTAAGCCTTTCTTTATGGGGTCGCAAGATTCCGTTTCCTTCCCGAAAGGAAATGAAATTTCCTTTCGGGAAGGGAAACGGAATCTTGCGATTTCAATGGGGACCAAGAGAGGAATCTTTGGTGCATGTCCCTGCCCTAGATGACATGCCATGACTTTTGATGCCTTTGACTTTGGGAAAGATTTTTTTTTTTTTTTTCCATTTTTTTTAAGCATCCATGCCATGTCTTTTATATCTTCCCCTCCACGTTGTGTCTTGCTCCTTGCAATTTTCCACTGCTTTGGCAATGTCTGGAAGCTTAGTTTTGGCATGTTTTGGTATTTTGCACTGCTCTGCTATAATCCCGGTCCATTTTCTTAGAGTCACTAAATTGCCCAAATTTCCCAAATTTTTTTTTTCTCCTCCAATTGCAATTCCTTAGCTGGTATCTCCATTCCAGCCTGTTTGAAAGTCCTTCTTTTCTCTTTTGGCCTTCAGCGGGGATCAATTCTGGCAAGCTTTGCTGCATGTGCCTGCACTTCATAGCATATGGGAAAATTTTTTCTTTTTTAATTTTAGGTTTTTTTAAGTGTCCATATTATGTTCCTCATACCTCTCCTCCACGTTGTGTCTTGCTCCTTGCAATTTTCCACTGCTTTGGCAATGTCTGGAAGCTTAGTTTTGGCATGTTTTGGTATTTTGCACTGCTCTGCTATAATCCCGGTCCATTTTCTTAGAGTCACTAAATTGCCCAAATTTCCCAAATTTTTTTTTTTTCTCCTCCAATTGCAATTCCTTAGCTGGTATCTCCATTCCAGCCTGTTTGAAAGTCCTTCTTTTCTCTTTTGGCCTTCAGCGGGGATCACTTTTGGCAAGCTTTGCTGCATGTGCCTCCATTTCATAGAATATGGGAAAATTTTTTCTTTTTTAATTTTAGATTTTTAAGTGTCCATACCATGTTCCTCCTATCCTCTCCTCCACGTTGTGTCTTGCTCCTTGCCATTTTCCCCTGCTTTGGCAACGTCTGGGAGCTTAGTTTTGGCATGTTTTGGTCCTTTGCAATGCAGCTCATTTCCTCACAGACCATTTCTTGAAGACACTAAAACTCCCAATTTTCTGCATTTTTTGGCTTTTTTTCAATTGGATTTCATTTGATCCTATCTCCTTTCCAGAGCGTTTGTAAGCCTTTCTTTATGGGGTCGCAAGATTCCGTTTCCTTCCCGAAAGGAAATGAAATTTCCTTTCGGGAAGGGAAACGGAATCTTGCGATTTCAATGGGGACCAAGAGAGGAATCTTTGGTGCATGTCCCTGCCCTAGATGACATGCCATGACTTTTGATGCCTTTGACTTTGGGAAAGATTTTTTTTTTTTTTTTCCATTTTTTTTAAGCATCCATGCCATGTCTTTTATATCTTCCCCTCCACGTTGTGTCTTGCTCCTTGCAATTTTCCACTGCTTTGGCAATGTCTGGAAGCTTAGTTTTGGCATGTTTTGGTATTTTGCACTGCTCTGCTATAATCCGGTCCATTTTCTTAGAGTCACTAAATTGCCCAAATTTCCCAAATTTTTTTTTTTTTCTCCTCCAATTGCAATTCCTTAGCTGGTATCTCCATTCCAGCCTGTTTGAAAGTCCTTCTTTTCTGTTTTGGCCTTCAGCGGGGATCAATTCTGGCAAGCTTTGCTGCATGTGCCTGCACTTCATAGCATATGGGAAAATTTTTCTTTTTTAATTTTAGGTTTTTTTAAGTGTCCATATTATGTTCCTCATACCTTCCCCTCCACGTTGTGTCTTCCTCCTTGCAATTTTTCCTGCTTTGGCAATGTCTGGAAGCTTAGTTTTGGCATGTTTTGGTATTTTGCACTGCTCTGCTATAATCCCGGTCCATTTTCTTAGAGTCACTAAATTGCCCAAATTTCCCAAATTTTTTTTTTTTTCTCCTCCAATTGCAATTCCTTAGCTGGTATCTCCATTCCAGCCTGTTTGAAAGTCCTTCTTTTCTCTTTTGGCCTTCAGCGGGGATCACTTTTGGCAAGCTTTGCTGCATGTGCCTCCATTTCATAGAATATGGGAAAATTTTTTCTTTTTTAATTTTAGATTTTTAAGTGTCCATACCATGTTCCTCCTATCCTCTCCTCCACGTTGTGTCTTCCTCCTTGCCATTTTCCCCTGCTTTGGCAACGTCTGGGAGCTTAGTTTTGGCATGTTTTGGTCCTTTGCAATGCAGCTCATTTCCTCACAGACCATTTCTTGAAGACACTAAAACTCCCAATTTTCTGCATTTTTTTGGCTTTTTTTCAATTGGATTTCATTTGATCCTATCTCCTTTCCAGAGCGTTTGTAAGCCTTTCTTTATGGGGTCGCAAGATTCCGTTTCCTTCCCGAAAGGAAATGAAATTTCCTTTCGGGAAGGGAAACGGAATCTTGCGATTTCAATGGGGACCAAGAGAGGAATCTTTGGTGCATGTCCTGCCCTAGATGACATGCCATGACTTTTGATGCCTTTGACTTTGGGAAAGATTTTTTTTCTTTTTTTTCCATTTTTTTTAAGCATCCATGCCATGTCTTTTATATCTTCCCTCCACGTTGTGTCTTGCTCCTTGCAATTTTCCACTGCTTTGGCAATGTCTGGAAGCTTAGTTTTGGCATGTTTTGGTATTTTGCACTGCTCTGCTATAATCCCGGTCCATTTACTTATAGTCACTAAATTGCCCAAATTTCCCAATTTTTTTTTTTTCTCCTCCAATTGCAATTCCTTAGCTGGTATCTCCATTCCAGCCTGTTTGAAAGTCCTTCTTTTCTTTTGGCCTTCAGCGGGGATCACTTTTGGCAAGCTTTGCTGCATGTGCCTCCATTTCATAGAATATGGGAAAATTTTTTTTTTTAATTTTAGTTTTTTAAGTGTCCATACATGTTCCTCCTATCCTCTCCTCCACGTTGTGTCTTCCTCCTTGCCATTTTCCCCTGCTTTGGCAACGTCTGGGAGCTTAGTTTTGGCATGTTTTGGTCCTTTGCAATGCAGCTCATTTCCTCACAGACCATTTCTTGAAGACACTAAACTCCCAATTTTCTGCATTTTTTTGGCTTTTTTTCAATTGGATTTCATTTGATCCTATCTCCTTTCCAGAGCGTTTGTAAGCCTTTCTTTATGGGGTCGCAAGATTCCGTTTCCTTCCCGAAAGGAAATGAAATTTCCTTTCGGGAAGGGAAACGGAATCTTGCGATTTCAATGGGGACCAAGAGAGGAATCTTTGGTGCATGTCCCTGCCCTAGATGACATGCCATGACTTTTGATGCCTTTGACTTTGGGAAAGATTTTTTTCTTTTTTTTTCCATTTTTTTTAAGCATCCATGCCATGTCTTTTATATCTTCCCCTCCACGTTGTGTCTTGCTCCTTGCAATTTTCCACTGCTTTGGCAATGTCTGGAAGCTTAGTTTTGGCATGTTTTGGTATTTTGCACTGCTCTGCTATAATCCCGGTCCATTTTCTTAGAGTCACTAAATTGCCAAATTTTCCAAATTTTTTTTTTTTTTCTCCTCCAATTGCAATTCCTTAGCTGGTATCTCCATTCCAGCCTGTTTGAAAGTCCTTCTTTTTCTTTTGGCCTTCAGCGGGGATCACTTTTGGCAAGCTTTGCTGCATGTGCCTGCACTTCATAGCATATGGGGAAATTTTTTCTTTTTTAATTTTAGGTTTTTTTAAGTGTCCATATTATGTTCCTCATACCTTCCCTCCACGTTGTGTCTTGCTCCTTGCAATTTTCCACTGCTTTGGCAATGTCTGGAAGCTTAGTTTTGGCATGTTTTGGTATTTTGCACTGCTCTGCTATAATCCCGGTCCATTTTCTTAGAGTCACTAAATTGCCCAAATTTCCCAAATTTTTTTTTTTTTTCTCCTCCAATTGCAATTCCTTAGCTGGTATCTCCATTCCAGCCTTTTGAAAGTCCTTCTTTTCTCTTTTGGCCTTCAGCGGGGATCAATTTTGGCAAGCTTTGCTGCATGTGCCTCCATTTCATAGATTATGGGAAAATTTTTTCTTTTTTAATTTTAGATTTTTAAGTGTCCATACCATGTTCCTCCTATCCTCTCCCTCCACGTTGTGTCTTGCTCCTTGCCATTTTCCCCTGCTTTGGCAACGTCTGGGAGCTTAGTTTTGGCATGTTTTGGTCCTTTGCAATGCAGCTCATTTCCTCACAGACCATTTCTTGAAGACACTAAAACTCCAATTTTCTGCATTTTTTTGGCTTTTTTTCAATTGGATTTCATTTGATCCTATCTCCTTTCCAGAGCGTTTGTAAGCCTTTCTTTATGGGGTCGCAAGATTCCGTTTCCTTCCCGAAAGGAAATGAAATTTCCTTTCGGGAAGGGAAACGGAATCTTGCGATTCAATGGGGACCAAGAGAGGAATCTTTGGTGCATGTCCCTGCCCTAGATGACATGCCATGACTTTTGATGCTTTGACTTGGGAAAGATTTTTTTCTTTTTTTTTCATTTTTTTTAAGCATCATGCATGTCTTTTATATCTTCCTCCACGTTGTGTCTTGCTCCTTGCAATTTTCATGCTTTGGCAATGTCTGGAAGCTTAGTTTTGGCATGTTTTGGTATTTTGCACTGCTCTGCTATAATCCCGGTCCATTTTCTTAGAGTCACTAAATTCCAAATTTCCCAAATTTTTTTTTCTCCTCCATTGCAATTCCTTAGCTGTATCTCCATTCCAGCCTTTTTGAATTTTCCTTTCGGGAAGGGAAAGGAAACTCTTGCGATTTCAATGGGGACCAAGAGAGGAATCTTTGTGCATGTCCCTGCCTAGATGACATGCCATGACTTTTGATGCCTTTGACTTTGGGAAAGATTTTTTTCTTTTTTTTTCCATTTTTTTTAAGCATCCATGCCATGTCTTTTATATCTTCCCTCCACGTTGTGTCTTGCTCCTTGCAATTTTCCACTGCTTTGGCAATGTCTGGAAGCTTAGTTTTGGCATGTTTTGGTATTTTGCACTGCTCTGCTATAATCCCGGTCCATTTTCTTATAGTCACTAAATTGCCCAAATTTCCCAAATTTTTTTTTTTTCTCCTCCATTGCAATTCCTTAGCTGGTATCTCCATTCCAGCCTGTTTGAAAGTCCTTCTTTTCTCTTTTGGCCTTCAGCGGGGATCACTTTTGGCAAGCTTTGCTGCATGTGCCTCCATTTCATAGAATATGGGAAAATTTTTTCTTTTTTAATTTTAGATTTTTAAGTGTCCATACCATGTTCCTCCTATCCTCTCCTCCACGTTGTGTCTTGCTCCTTGCCATTTTCCCTGCTTTGGCAACGTCTGGGAGCTTAGTTTTGGCATGTTTTGGTCCTTTGCAATGCAGCTCATTTCCTCACAGACCATTTCTTGAAGACACTAAAACTCCCAATTTTCTGCATTTTTTTGGCTTTTTTTCAATTGGATTTCATTTGATCCTATCTCCTTTCCAGAGCGTTTGTAAGCCTTTCTTTATGGGGTCGCAAGATTCCGTTTCCTTCCCGAAAGGAAATGAAATTTCCTTTCGGGAAGGGAAACGGAATCTTGCGATTTCAATGGGGACCAAGAGAGGAATCTTTGGTGCATGTCCCTGCCCTAGATGACATGCCATGACTTTTGATGCCTTTGACTTTGGGAAGATTTTTTTCTTTTTTTTTCCATTTTTTTTAAGCATCCATGCCATGTCTTTTATATCTTCCCCTCCACGTTGTGTCTTGCTCCTTGCAATTTTCCACTGCTTTGGCAATGTCTGGAAGCTTAGTTTTGGCATGTTTTGGTATTTTGCACTGCTCTGCTATAATCCCGGTCCATTTTCTTAGAGTCACTAAATTGCCCAAATTTCCCAAATTTTTTTTGTTTTCTCCTCCAATTGCAATTCCTTAGCTGGTATCTCCATTCCAGCCTGTTTGAAAGTCCTTCTTTTCTCTTTTGGCCTTCAGCGGGGATCACTTTTGGCAAGCTTTGCTGCATGTGCCTCCATTTCATAGAATATGGGGAAATTTTTTTTTTTTTTTTTTTTTTTTAAGTGTCCATACCATGTTCCTCCTATCCTCTCCTCCACGTTGTGTCTTGCTCCTTGCCATTTTCCCTGCTTTGGCAACGTCTGGGAGCTTAGTTTTGGCATGTTTTGGTCCTTTGCAATGCAGCTCATTTCCTCACAGACCATTTCTTGAAGACACTAAAACTCCAATTTTCTGCATTTTTTTGGCTTTTTTTTCAATTGGATTTCATTTGATCCTATCTCCTTTCCAGAGCGTTTGTAAGCCTTTCTTTATGGGGTCGCAAGATTCCGTTTCCTTCCCGAAAGGAAATGAAATTTCCTTTCGGGAAGGGAAACGGAATCTTGCGATTTCAATGGGGACCAAGAGAGGAATCTTTGGTGCATGTCCCTGCCTAGATGACATGCCATGACTTTTGATGCCTTTGACTTTGGGAAAGATTTTTTTCTTTTTTTTCCATTTTTTTTAAGCATCCATGCCATGTCTTTTATATCTTCCCCTCCACGTTGTGTCTTGCTCCTTGCAATTTTCCACTGCTTTGGCAATGTCTGGAAGCTTAGTTTTGGCATGTTTTGGTATTTTGCACTGCTCTGCTATAATCCCGGTCCATTTTCTTAGAGTCACTAAATTGCCCAAATTTCCCAAATTTTTTTGTTTTCTCCTCCAATTGCAATTCCTTAGCTGGTATCTCCATTCCAGCCTGTTTGAAAGTCCTTCTTTTCTCTTTTGGCCTTCAGCGGGGATCACTTTTGGCAAGCTTTGCTGCATGTGCCTCCATTTCATAGAATATGGGAAAATTTTTTCTTTTTTAATTTTAGATTTTTAAGTGTCCATACCATGTTCCTCCTATCCTCTCCTCCACGTTGTGTCTTGCTCCTTGCCATTTTTCCCTGCTTTGGCAACGTCTGGGAGCTTAGTTTTGGCATGTTTTGGTCCTTTGCAATGCAGCTCATTTCCTCACAGACCATTTCTTGAAGACACTAAAACTCCAATTTTCTGCATTTTTTTGGCTTTTTTTCAATTGGATTTCATTTGATCCTATCTCCTTTCCAGAGCGTTTGTAAGCCTTTCTTTATGGGGTCGCAAGATTCCGTTTCCTTCCGAAAGGAAATGAAATTTCCTTTCGGGAAGGGAACGGAATCTTGCGATTTCAATGGGGACCAAGAGAGGAATCTTTGGTGCATGTCCCTGCCCTAGATGACATGCCATGACTTTTGATGCCTTTGACTTTGGGAAAGATTTTTTTCTTTTTTTTTCCATTTTTTTTAAGCATCCATGCCATGTCTTTTATATCTTCCCTCCACGTTGTGTCTTGCTCCTTGCAATTTTCCACTGCTTTGGCAATGTCTGGAAGCTTAGTTTTGGCATGTTTTGGTATTTTGCACTGCTCTGCTATAATCCCGGTCCATTTTCTTAGAGTCACTAAATTGCCCAAATTTCCCAAATTTTTTTTTTCTCCTCCAATTGCAATTCCTTAGCTGGTATCTCCATTCCAGCCTGTTTGAAAGTCCTTCTTTTCTCTTTTGGCCTTCAGCGGGGATCACTTTTGGCAAGCTTTGCTGCATGTGCCTCCATTTCATAGAATATGGGAAAATTTTTTCTTTTTTAATTTTAGATTTTTAAGTGTCCATACCATGTTCCTCCTATCCTCTCCTCCACGTTGTGTCTTGCTCCTTGCCATTTTCCCCTGCTTTGGCAACGTCTGGGAGCTTAGTTTTGGCATGTTTTGGTCCTTTGCAATGCAGCTCATTTCCTCACAGACCATTTCTTGAAGACACTAAAACTCCCAATTTTCTGCATTTTTTTGGCTTTTTTTCAATTGGATTTCATTTGATCCTATCTCCTTTCCAGAGCGTTTGTAAGCCTTTCTTTATGGGGTCGCAAGATTCCGTTTCCTTCCCGAAAGGAAATGAAATTTCCTTTCGGGAAGGGAAACGGAATCTTGCGATTTCAATGGGGACCAAGAGAGGAATCTTTGGTGCATGTCCCTGCCCTAGATGACATGCCATGACTTTTGATGCCTTTGACTTTGGGAAAGATTTTTTTCTTTTTTTTTCCATTTTTTTTAAGCATCCATGCCATGTCTTTTATATCTTCCCTCCACGTTGTGTCTTGCTCCTTGCAATTTTCCACTGCTTTGGCAATGTCTGGAAGCTTAGTTTTGGCATGTTTTGGTATTTTGCACTGCTCTGCTATAATCCCGGTCCATTTTCTTAGAGTCACTAAATTGCCCAAATTTCCCAAATTTTTTTTTTTTTCTCCTCCAATTGCAATTCCTTAGCTGGTATCTCCATTCCAGCCTGTTTGAAAGTCCTTCTTTTCTCTTTTGGCCTTCAGCGGGGATCACTTTTGGCAAGCTTTGCTGCATGTGCCTCCATTTCATAGAATATGGGAAAATTTTTCTTTTTTAATTTTAGATTTTTAAGTGTCCATACCATGTTCCTCCTATCCTCTCCTCCACGTTGTGTCTTGCTCCTTGCCATTTTCCCCTGCTTTGGCAACGTCTGGGAGCTTAGTTTTGGCATGTTTTGGTCCTTTGCAATGCAGCTCATTTCCTCACAGACCATTTCTTGAAGACACTAAAACTCCCAATTTTCTGCATTTTTTTGGCTTTTTTTCAATTGGATTTCATTTGATCCTATCTCCTTTCCAGAGCGTTTGTAAGCCTTTCTTTATGGGGTCGCAAGATTCCGTTTCCTTCCCGAAAGGAAATGAAATTTCCTTTCGGGAAGGGAAACGGAATCTTGCGATTTCAATGGGGACCAAGAGAGGAATCTTTGGTGCATGTCCCTGCCTAGATGACATGCCATGACTTTTGATGCCTTTGACTTTGGGAAAGATTTTTTTCTTTTTTTTTCCATTTTTTTTAAGCATCCATGCCATGTCTTTTATATCTTCCCCTCCACGTTGTGTCTTGCTCCTTGCAATTTTCCACTGCTTTGGCAATGTCTGGAAGCTTAGTTTTGGCATGTTTTGGTATTTTGCACTGCTCTGCTATAATCCCGGTCCATTTTCTTAGAGTCACTAAATTGCCCAAATTCCCAAATTTTTTTTTTTCTCCTCCAATTGCAATTCCTTAGCTGGTATCTCCATTCCAGCCTGTTTGAAAGTCCTTCTTTTCTCTTTTGGCCTTCAGCGGGGATCAATTTGGCAAGCTTTGCTGCATGTGCCTGCCTCCATTTAGCATATGGGAAAATTTTTCTTTTTTATTTTAGTTTTTTAAGTGTCCATTACATGTTCCTCTATCTTCTCCTCCACGTTGTGTCTTGCTCCTTGCAATTTTCCCACTGCTTTGGCAATGTCTGGAAGCTTAGTTTTGGCATGTTTTGGTATTTTGCACTGCTCTGCTATAATCCGGTCCATTTCTTATAGTCACTAAATTGCCCAAATTCCCAAATTTTTTTTTTTTCTCCTCCAATTGCAATTCCTTAGCTGGTATCTCCATTCCAGCCTGTTTGAAAGTCCTTCTTTTCTCTTTTGGCCTTCAGCGGGGATCACTTTTGGCAAGCTTTGCTGCATGTGCCTCCATTTCATAGAATATGGGAAAATTTTTTCTTTTTTAATTTTAGATTTTTAAGTGTCCATACCATGTTCCTCCTATCCTCTCCTCCACGTTGTGTCTTCCTCCTTGCCATTTTCCCCTGCTTTGGCAACGTCTGGGAGCTTAGTTTTGGCATGTTTTGGTCCTTTGCAATGCAGCTCATTTCCTCACAGACCATTTCTTGAAGACACTAAAACTCCAATTTTCTGCATTTTTTTTGGCTTTTTTCAATTGGATTTCATTTGATCCTATCTCCTTTCCAGAGTTTGTAAGCCTTTCTTTATGGGGTCGCAAGATTCGTTTCCTTCCCGAAAGGAAATGAAATTTCCTTTCGGGAAGGGAACGGAATCTTGCGATTTCAATGGGGACAAGAGAGGAATCTTTGGTGCATGTCCCTGCCTAGATGACATGCCATGACTTTTGATGCCTTTGACTTTGGGAAAGATTTTTTTTCTTTTTTTTCCATTTTTTTAAGCATCCATGCCATGTCTTTTATATCTTCCCCTCCACGTTGTGTCTTGCTCCTTGCAATTTTCCACTGCTTTGGCAATGTCTGGAAGCTTAGTTTTGGCATGTTTTGGTATTTTGCACTGCTCTGCTATAATCCGGTCCATTTTCTTAGAGTCACTAAATTGCCCAAATTTCCCAAATTTTTTTTTTCTCCTCCAATTGCAATTCCGTAGCTGGTATCTCATTCCAGCCTGTTTGAAAGTCCTTCTTTTCTCTTTTGGCCTTCAGCGGGGATCAATTCTGGCAAGCTTTGCTGCATGTGCCTGCACTTCAGAGCATATGGGAAAATTTTTTCTTTTTTAATTTTTAGTTTTTTTAAGTGTCCATATGTGTTCCTCATATCTTCCCCTCCACGTTGTGTCTTGCTCCTTGCAATTTTCCACTGCTTTGGCAATGTCTGGAAGCTTAGTTTTGGCATGTTTTGGTATTTTGCACTGCTCTGCTATAATCCCGGTCCATTTCTTAGAGTCACTAAATTGCCCAAATTTCCCAATTTTTTTTTTTCTCCTCCAATTGCAATTCCTTAGTGGTATCTCCATTCCAGCCTGTTTGAAAGTCCTTCTTTTCTCTTTTGGCCTTCAGCGGGGGATCACTTTGGCAAGCTTTGCTGCATGTGCCTCATTTCATAGAATATGGGAAAATTTTTTCTTTTTTAATTTTAGTTTTTTAAGTGTCCATACATGTTCTCATATCTTCCCTCCACGTTGTGTCTTGCTCCTTGCATTTTCCACTGCTTTGGCAACGTCTGGGAGCTTAGTTTTGGCATGTTTTGGTCCTTTGCAATGCAGGCTTCCTCACAGACCATTTCTTGAAGACACTAAAATTGCCAAATTTCCAAATTTTTTTTTTTTCCTCCAATTGGATTCTTTGTGGTATCTCCTTTCCAGCTTGTTTAATGTCCTCCTTCCGTTTTTGGCTTCAGGGGGGATCAATTCTGGCAAGCTTTGGTGCATGTGCCTGCACATCATAGCATATGGGGAAAGATTTTTTCTTTTTTTTTTATTTTTTTTAAGCATCCATGCCATGTTCCTTATATCTTCCCTCCACGTTGTGTCTTGCTCCTTGCAATTTTCCACTGCTTTGGCAATGTCTGGAAGCTTAGTTTTGGCATGTTTTGGTATTTTGCACTGCTCTGCTATAATCCCGGTCCATTTTCTTAGAGTCACTAAATTGCCCAAATTTCCCAATTTTTTTTTTTTTCCTCCAATTGCAATTCCTTAGCTGGTATCTCCATTCCAGCCTGTTTGAAAGTCCTTCTTTTCTCTTTTGGCCTTCAGCGGGGATCACTTTTGGCAAGCTTTGCTGCATGTGCCTCATTTCATAGATATGGGAAAATTTTTTCTTTTTTAATTTTAGATTTTTAAGTGTCCATACCATGTTCCTCCTATCCTCTCCTCCACGTTGTGTCTTGCTCCTTGCCATTTTCCCTGCTTTGGCAACGTCTGGGAGCTTAGTTTTGGCATGTTTTGGTCCTTTGCAATGCAGCTCATTTCCTCACAGACCATTTCTTGAAGACACTAAAACTCCCAATTTTCTGCATTTTTTTGGCTTTTTTTCAATTGGATTTCATTTGATCCTATCTCCTTTCCAGAGCGTTTGTAAGCCTTTCTTTATGGGGTCGCAAGATTCCGTTTCCTTCCCGAAAGGAAATGAAATTTCCTTTCGGGAAGGGAAACGGAATCTTGCGATTTCAATGGGGACCAAGAGAGGAATCTTTGGTGCATGTCCCTGCCCTAGATGACATGCCATGACTTTTGATGCCTTTGACTTTGGGAAAGATTTTTTTCTTTTTTTTTCCATTTTTTTTAAGCATCCATGCCATGTCTTTTATATCTTCCTCCACGTTGTGTCTTGCTCCTTGCAATTTTCCACTGCTTTGGCAATGTCTGGAAGCTTAGTTTTGGCATGTTTTGGTATTTTGCACTGCTCTGCTATAATCCCGGTCCATTTCTTAGAGTCACTAAATTGCCCAAATTTCCCAAATTTTTTTTTTTTCTCCTCCAATTGCAATTCCTTAGCTGGTATCTCCATTCCAGCCTGTTTGAAAGTCCTTCTTTTCTCTTTTGGCCTTCAGCGGGGATCACTTTTGGCAAGCTTTGCTGCATGTGCCTCCATTTCATAGAATATGGGAAAATTTTTTCTTTTTTAATTTTAGATTTTTAAGTGTCCATACCATGTTCCTCTATCCTCTCCTCCACGTTGTGTCTTGCTCCTTGCCATTTTCCCCTGCTTTGGCAACGTCTGGGAGCTTAGTTTTGGCATGTTTTGGTCCTTTGCAATGCAGCTCATTTCCTCACAGACCATTTCTTGAAGACACTAAAACTCCCAATTTTCTGCATTTTTTTGGCTTTTTTTCAATTGGATTTCATTTGATCCTATCTCCTTTCCAGAGCGTTTGTAAGCCTTTCTTTATGGGGTCGCAAGATTCCGTTTCCTTCCCGAAAGGAAATGAAATTTCCTTTCGGGAAGGGAAACGGAATCTTGCGATTTCAATGGGGACCAAGAGAGGAATCTTTGGTGCATGTCCCTGCCCTAGATGACATGCCATGACTTTTGATGCCTTTGACTTTGGGAAAGATTTTTTTCTTTTTTTTCCATTTTTTTTAAGCATCCATGCCATGTCTTTTATATCTTCCCCTCCACGTTGTGTCTTGCTCCTTGCAATTTTCCACTGCTTTGGCAATGTCTGGAAGCTTAGTTTTGGCATGTTTTGGTATTTTGCACTGCTCTGCTATAATCCCGGTCCATTTTCTTAGAGTCACTAAATTGCCCAAATTTCCCAAATTTTTTTTTTTTCTCCTCCAATTGCAATTCCTTAGCTGGTATCTCCATTCCAGCCTGTTTGAAAGTCCTTCTTTTCTCTTTTGGCCTTCAGCGGGGATCACTTTTGGCAAGCTTTGCTGCATGTGCCTCCATTTCATAGAATATGGGAAATTTTTTCTTTTTTAATTTTAGATTTTTAAGTGTCCATACCATGTTCCTCCTATCCTCTCCTCCACGTTGTGTCTTGCTCCTTGCCATTTTCCCCTGCTTTGGCAACGTCTGGGAGCTTAGTTTTGGCATGTTTTGGTCCTTTGCAATGCAGCTCATTTCCTCACAGACCATTTCTTGAAGACACTAAAACTCCCATTTTCTGCATTTTTTTGGCTTTTTTTCAATTGGATTTCATTTGATCCTATCTCCTTTCCAGAGCGTTTGTAAGCCTTTCTTTATGGGGTCGCAAGATTCCGTTTCCTTCCCGAAAGGAAATGAAATTTCCTTTCGGGAAGGGAAACGGAATCTTGCGATTTCAATGGGGACCAAGAGAGGAATCTTTGGTGCATGTCCCTGCCCTAGATGACATGCCATGACTTTTGATGCCTTTGACTTTGGGAAAGATTTTTTTCTTTTTTTTTTTCCATTTTTTTTAAGCATCCATGCCATGTCTTTTATATCTTCCCCTCCACGTTGTGTCTTGCTCCTTGCAATTTTCCACTGCTTTGGCAATGTCTGGAAGCTTAGTTTTGGCATGTTTTGGTATTTTGCACTGCTCTGCTATAATCCCGGTCCATTTTCTTAGAGTCACTAAATTGCCCAAATTTCCCAAATTTTTTTTTTTTTTCTCTCCAATTGCAATTCCTTAGCTGGTATCTCCATTCCAGCCTGTTTGAAAGTCCTTCTTTTCTCTTTTGGCCTTCAGCGGGGATCACTTTTGGCAAGCTTTGCTGCATGTGCCTCCATTTCATAGAATATGGGAAAATTTTTTCTTTTTTAATTTTTAGATTTTTAAGTGTCCATACCATGTTCCTCTATCCTCTCCTCCACGTTGTGTCTTGCTCCTTGCCATTTTCCCCTGCTTTGGCAACGTCTGGGAGCTTAGTTTTGGCATGTTTTGGTCCTTTGCAATGCAGCTCATTTCCTCACAGACCATTTCTTGAAGACACTAAAACTCCCAATTTTCTGCATTTTTTTGGCTTTTTTTCAATTGGATTTCATTTGATCCTATCTCCTTTCCAGAGCGTTTGTAAGCCTTTCTTTATGGGGTCGCAAGATTCCGTTTCCTTCCCGAAAGGAAATGAAATTTCCTTTCGGGAAGGGAAACGGAATCTTGCGATTTCAATGGGGACCAAGAGAGGAATCTTTGGTGCATGTCCCTGCCCTAGATGACATGCCATGACTTTTGATGCCTTTGACTTTGGGAAAGATTTTTTTCTTTTTTTTTCCATTTTTTTTAAGCATCCATGCCATGTCTTTTATATCTTCCCCTCCACGTTGTGTCTTGCTCCTTGCAATTTTCCACTGCTTTGGCAATGTCTGGAAGCTTAGTTTTGGCATGTTTTGGTATTTTGCACTGCTCTGCTATAATCCCGGTCCATTTTCTTAGAGTCACTAAATTGCCCAAATTTCCCAAATTTTTTTTTTTTCTCCTCCAATTGCAATTCCTTAGCTGGTATCTCCATTCCAGCCTGTTTGAAAGTCCTTCTTTTCTCTTTTGGCCTTCAGCGGGGATCACTTTTGGCAAGCTTTGCTGCATGTGCCTCCATTTCATAGAATATGGGAAAATTTTTTCTTTTTTAATTTTAGATTTTTAAGTGTCCATACCATGTTCCTCCTATCCTCTCCTCCACGTTGTGTCTTGCTCCTTGCCATTTTCCCCTGCTTTGGCAACGTCTGGGAGCTTAGTTTTGGCATGTTTTGGTCCTTTGCAATGCAGCTCATTTCCTCACAGACCATTTCTTGAAGACACTAAAACTCCCAATTTTCTGCATTTTTTTGGCTTTTTTTCAATTGGATTTCATTTGATCCTATCTCCTTTCCAGAGCGTTTGTAAGCCTTTCTTTATGGGGTCGCAAGATTCCGTTTCCTTCCCGAAAGGAAATGAAATTTCCTTTCGGGAAGGGAAACGGAATCTTGCGATTTCAATGGGGACCAAGAGAGGAATCTTTGGTGCATGTCCCTGCCCTAGATGACATGCCATGACTTTTGATGCCTTTGACTTTGGGAAAGATTTTTTTCTTTTTTTTTCCATTTTTTTTAAGCATCCATGCCATGTCTTTTATATCTTCCCTCCACGTTGTGTCTTGCTCCTTGCAATTTTCCACTGCTTTGGCAATGTCTGGAAGCTTAGTTTTGGCATGTTTTGGTATTTTGCACTGCTCTGCTATAATCCCGGTCCATTTTCTTAGAGTCACTAAATTGCCCAAATTTCCCAATTTTTTTTTTTCTCCTCCAATTGCAATTCCTTAGCTGGTATCTCCATTCCAGCCTGTTTGAAAGTCCTTCTTTTCTCTTTTGGCCTTCAGCGGGGATCACTTTTGGCAAGCTTTGCTGCATGTGCCTCCATTTCATAGCATATGGGAAAATTTTTTCTTTTTTAATTTTAGGTTTTTTTAAGTGTCCATATTATGTTCTCATACCTTCCCCTCCACGTTGTGTCTTGCTCCTTGCAATTTTCCACTGCTTTGGCAATGTCTGGAAGCTTAGTTTTGGCATGTTTTGGTATTTTGCACTGCTCTGCTATAATCCCGGTCCATTTTCTTAGAGTCACTAAATTGCCAAATTTCCCAAATTTTTTTTTTTTCCTCCAATTGCATTTCCTTAGCTGGTATCTCCATTCCAGCCTGTTTGAAAGTCCTTCTTTTCTCTTTTGGCCTTCAGCGGGGATCACTTTTGGCAAGCTTTGCTGCATGTGCCTCCATTTCATAGAATATGGGAAAATTTTTTCTTTTTTAATTTTAGATTTTTAAGTGTCCATACCATGTTCCTCCTATCCTCTCCTCCACGTTGTGTCTTGCTCCTTGCCATTTTCCCCTGCTTTGGCAACGTCTGGGAGCTTAGTTTTGGCATGTTTTGGTCCTTTGCAATGCAGCTCATTCCTCACAGACCATTTCTTGAAGACACTAAAACTCCCAATTTTCTGCATTTTTTTGGCTTTTTTTCAATTGGATTCATTTGATCCTATCTCCTTTCCAGAGCGTTTGTAAGCCTTCTTTATGGGGTCGCAAGATTCCGTTTCCTTCCCGAAAGGAAATGAAATTTCCTTTCGGGAAGGGAAACGGAATCTTGCGATTTCAATGGGGACAAGAGAGGAATCTTTGGTGCATGTCCCTGCCCTAGATGACATGCCATGACTTTTGATGCCTTTGACTTTGGGAAAGATTTTTTTCTTTTTTTTCCATTTTTTTTAAGCATCCATGCCATGTCTTTTATATCTTCCCCTCCACGTTGTGTCTTGCTCCTTGCAATTTTCCACTGCTTTGGCAATGTCTGGAAGCTTAGTTTTGGCATGTTTTGGTATTTTGCACTGCTCTGCTATAATCCCGGTCCATTTTTTAGAGTCACTAAATTGCCCAAATTTCCCAAATTTTTTTTTTCTCCTCCAATTGCAATTCCTTAGCTGGTATCTCCATTCCAGCCTGTTTGAAAGTCCTTCTTTTCTCTTTTGGCCTTCAGCGGGGATCACTTTTGGCAAGCTTTGCTGCATGTGCCTCCATTTCATAGAATATGGGAAAATTTTTTCTTTTTTAATTTTAGATTTTAAGTGTCCATACCATGTTCCTCCTATCCTCTCCTCCACGTTGTGTCTTGCTCCTTGCCATTTTCCCTGCTTTGGCAACGTCTGGGAGCTTAGTTTTGGCATGTTTTGGTCCTTTGCAATGCAGCTCATTTCCTCACAGACCATTTCTTGAAGACACTAAAACTCCCAATTTTCTGCATTTTTTTGGCTTTTTTTCAATTGGATTTCATTTGATCCTATCTCCTTTCCAGAGCGTTTGTAAGCCTTTCTTTATGGGGTCGCAAGATTCCGTTTCCTTCCCGAAAGGAAATGAAATTTCCTTTCGGGAAGGGAACGGAATCTTGCGATTTCAATGGGGACCAAGAGAGGAATCTTTGGTGCATGTCCCTGCCCTAGATGACATGCCATGACTTTTGATGCCTTTGACTTTGGGAAAGATTTTTTCTTTTTTTTCCATTTTTTTTAAGCATCCATGCATGTCTTTTTATCTTCCCCTCCACGTTGTGTCTTGCTCCTTGCAATTTTCCACTGCTTTGGCAATGTCTGGAAGCTTAGTTTTGGCATGTTTTGGTATTTTGCACTGCTCTGCTATAATCCCGGTCCATTTTCTTAGTCACTAAATTGCCCAAATTTCCCAAATTTTTTTTTTTCTCCTCCAATTGCAATTCCGTAGCTGGTATCTCCATTCCAGCCTGTTTGAAAGTCCTTCTTTTCTCTTTTGGCCTTCAGCGGGGATCAATTTTGGCAAGCTTTGCTGCATGTGCCTGCACTTCATAGCATATGGGAAAATTTTCTTTTTTAATTTTAGTTTTTTTAAGTGTCCATATTATGTTCCTCATATATCCTCCTCCACGTTGTGTCTTGCTCCTTGCAATTTTCCACTGCTTTGGCAATGTCTGGAAGCTTAGTTTTGGCATGTTTTGGTATTTTGCATGCTCTGCTATAATCCCGGTCCATTTTCTTAGAGTCACTAAATTGCCCAAATTTCCAAATTTTTTTTTTTTTCTCCTCAATTGCAATTCTTAGCTGGTATCTCCATTCCAGCCTGTTTGAAAGTCCTTCTTTTCTCTTTTGGCCTTCAGCGGGGATCATTTTGGCAAGCTTTGCTGCATGTGCCTCCATTTCATAGAATATGGGGAAATTTTTTCTTTTTTAATTTTAGGTTTTTTAAGTGTCCATACCATGTTCCTATATCCTCTCCTCCACGTTGTGTCTTCCTCCTTGCCATTTTCCCCTGCTTTGGCAACGTCTGGGAGCTTAGTTTTGGCATGTTTTGGTCCTTTGCAATGCAGCTCATTTCCTCACAGACCATTTCTTGAAGACACTAAAACTCCAATTTTCTGCATTTTTTTGGCTTTTTTCAATTGGATTTCATTTGATCCTATCTCCTTTCCAGAGCGTTTGTAAGCCTTTCTTTATGGGGTCGCAAGATTCCGTTTCCTTCCCGAAAGGAAATGAAATTTCCTTTCGGGAAGGGAAACGGAATCTTGCGATTTCAATGGGGACCAAGAGAGGAATCTTTGGTGCATGTCCCTGCCTAGATGACATGCCATGACTTTTGATGCCTTTGACTTTGGGAAAGATTTTTTCTTTTTTTTCCATTTTTTTTAAGCATCCATGCCATGTCTTTTATATCTTCCCCTCCACGTTGTGTCTTGCTCCTTGCAATTTTCCACTGCTTTGGCAATGTCTGGAAGCTTAGTTTTGGCATGTTTTGGTATTTTGCACTGCTCTGCTATAATCCGGTCCATTTTCTTAGAGTCACTAATTGCAAATTTCCCAATTTTTTTTTTTTCTCCTCCAATTGCAATTCCTTAGCTGGTATCTCCATTCCAGCCTGTTTGAAAGTCCTTCTTTTCTCTTTTGGCTTCAGCGGGGATCAATTTTGGCAAGCTTTGCTGCATGTGCCTGCACTCATAGCATATGGGAAAATTTTTTCTTTTTTAATTTTAGATTTTTTAAGTGTCCATATTATGTTCCTTATATCTTCCCCTCCACGTTGTGTCTTGCTCCTTGCAATTTTCACTGCTTTGGCAATGTCTGGAAGCTTAGTTTTGGCATGTTTTGGTTTTGCACTGCTCTGCTATATCCCGGTCCATTTTCTTGAGTCACTAAATTGCCCAAATTTCCCAAATTTTTTTTTTTTTCTCCTCAATTGCAATTCCTTAGCTGGTATCTCCATTCCAGCCTGTTTGAAAGTCCTTCTTTTCTCTTTTGGCCTTCAGCGGGGATCACTTTTGGCAAGCTTTGCTGCATGTGCCTCCATTTCATAGAATATGGGAAAATTTTTTCTTTTTTAATTTTAGATTTTTAAGTGTCCATACCATGTTCCTCCTATCCTCTCCTCCACGTTGTGTCTTCTCCTTGCCATTTTCCCCTGCTTTGGCAACGTCTGGGAGCTTAGTTTTGGCATGTTTTGGTCCTTTGCAATGCA
Organism: Molothrus ater; assembly: GCF_012460135.2. Taxonomy (NCBI): domain Eukaryota; kingdom Metazoa; phylum Chordata; class Aves; order Passeriformes; family Icteridae; genus Molothrus; species Molothrus ater. Next base: position 17,142 of record NW_023416811.1, on the reverse strand, counting down.
GCTCATTTCCTCACAGACCATTTCTTGAAGACACTAAAACTCCCAATTTTCTGCATTTTTTTGGCTTTTTTTCAATTGGATTTCATTTGATCCTATCTCCTTTCCAGAGCGTTTGTAAGCCTTTCTTTATGGGGTCGCAAGATTCCGTTTCCTTCCCGAAAGGAAATGAAATTTCCTTTCGGGAAGGGAAACGGAATCTTGCGATTTCAATGGGGACCAAGAGAGGAATCTTTGGTGCATGTCCCTGCCCTAGATGACATGCCATGACTTTTGATGCCTTTGACTTTGGGAAAGATTTTTTCTTTTTTTTTCCATTTTTTTAAGCATCCATGCCATGTCTTTTATATCTTCCCTCCACGTTGTGTCTTGCTCCTTGCAATTTTCCACTGCTTTGGCAATGTCTGGAAGCTTAGTTTTGGCATGTTTTGGTATTTTGCACTGCTCTGCTATAATCCGGTCCATTTTCTTAGAGTCACTAAATTGCCCAAATTCCCAAATTTTTTTTTTTTCTCCTCCAATTGCAATTCTTAGCTGGTATTCCATTCCAGCCTGTTTGAAAGTCCTTCTTTTCTGTTTTGGCCTTCAGCGGGGATCAATTCTTGCAAGCTTTGCTGCATGTGCCTGCACTTTCATAGCATATGGGAAAAATTTTTTTCTTTTTTTTTTTTAGTTTTTTTAAGTGTCCATATTATGTCTTCCTCATACCTTCCCCTCCACGTTGTGTCTTGCTCCTTGCAATTTTCCACTGCTTTGGCAATGTCTGGAAGCTTAGTTTTGGCATGTTTTGGTATTTTGCACTGCTCTGCTATAATCCCGGTCCATTTTCTTAGAGTCACTAAATTGCCCAAATTTCCCAAATTTTTTTTTTTTCTCCTCCAATTGCAATTCCTTAGCTGGTATCTCCATTCCAGCCTGTTTGAAAGTCCTTCTTTTCTCTTTTGGCCTTCAGCGGGGATCACTTTTGGCAAGCTTTGCTGCATGTGCCTCCATTTCATAGAATATGGGAAATTTTTTCTTTTTTAATTTTAGATTTTTAAGTGTCCATACCATGTTCCTCATATCCTCTCCTCCACGTTGTGTCTTCCTCCTTGCCATTTTCCCTGCTTTGGCAACGTCTGGGAGCTTAGTTTTGGCATGTTTTGGTCCTTTGCAATGCAGCTCATTTCCTCACAGACCATTTCTTGAAGACACTAAAACTCCCAATTTTCTGCATTTTTTTGGCTTTTTTTCAATTGGATTTCATTTGATCCTATCTCCTTTCCAGAGCGTTTGTAAGCCTTTCTTTATGGGGTCGCAAGATTCCGTTTCCTTCCCGAAAGGAAATGAAATTTCCTTTCGGGAAGGGAAACGGAATCTTGCGATTTCAATGGGGACCAAGAGAGGAATCTTTGGTGCATGTCCCTGCCCTAGATGACATGCCATGACTTTTGATGCCTTTGACTTTGGGAAAGATTTTTTTCTTTTTTTTCCATTTTTTTTAAGCATCCATGCCATGTCTTTTATATCTTCCCCTCCACGTTGTGTCTTGCTCCTTGCAATTTTCCACTGCTTTGGCAATGTCTGGAAGCTTAGTTTTGGCATGTTTTGGTATTTTGCACTGCTCTGCTATAATCCCGGTCCATTTACTTATAGTCACTAAATTGCCCAAATTTCCCAAATTTTTTTTTTTTCTCCTCCAATTGCAATTCCTTAGCTGGTATCTCCATTCCAGCCTGTTTGAAAGTCCTTCTTTTCTCTTTTGGCCTTCAGCGGGGATCACTTTTGGCAAGCTTTGCTGCATGTGCCTCCATTTCATAGAATATGGGAAATTTTTTCTTTTTTAATTTTAGATTTTTAAGTGTCCATACCATGTTCCTCCTATCCTCTCCTCCACGTTGTGTCTTGCTCCTTGCCATTTTCCCTGCTTTGGCAACGTCTGGGAGCTTAGTTTTGGCATGTTTTGGTCCTTTGCAATGCAGCTCATTTCCTCACAGACCATTTCTTGAAGACACTAAAACTCCCAATTTTCTGCATTTTTTTGGCTTTTTTTCAATTGGATTTCATTTGATCCTATCTCCTTTCCAGAGCGTTTGTAAGCCTTTCTTTATGGGGTCGCAAGATTCCGTTTCCTTCCCGAAAGGAAATGAAATTTCCTTTCGGGAAGGGAAACGGAATCTTGCGATTTCAATGGGGACCAAGAGAGGAATCTTTGGTGCATGTCCTGCCCTAGATGACATGCCATGACTTTTGATGCCTTTGACTTTGGGAAAGATTTTTTTCTTTTTTTTCCATTTTTTTTAAGCATCCATGCCATGTCTTTTATATCTTCCCCTCCACGTTGTGTCTTGCTCCTTGCAATTTTCCACTGCTTTGGCAATGTCTGGAAGCTTAGTTTTGGCATGTTTTGGTATTTTGCACTGCTCTGCTATAATCCCGGTCCATTTACTTAGAGTCACTAAATTGCCCAAATTTCCCAATTTTTTTTTTTTTCTCCTCCAATTGCAATTCCTTAGCTGGTATCTCCATTCCAGCCTGTTTGAAAGTCCTTCTTTTCTCTTTTGGCCTTCAGCGGGGATCACTTTTGGCAAGCTTTGCTGCATGTGCCTCCATTTCATAGAATATGGGAAAATTTTTTCTTTTTTAATTTTAGATTTTTAAGTGTCCATACCATGTTCCTCATATCCTCTCCTCCACGTTGTGTCTTGCTCCTTGCCATTTTCCCCTGCTTTGGCAACGTCTGGGAGCTTAGTTTTGGCATGTTTTGGTCCTTTGCAATGCAGCTCATTTCCTCACAGACCATTTCTTGAAGACACTAAAACTCCCAATTTTCTGCATTTTTTTGGCTTTTTTTCAATTGGATTTCATTTGATCCTATCTCCTTTCCAGAGCGTTTGTAAGCCTTTCTTTATGGGGTCGCAAGATTCCGTTTCCTTCCCGAAAGGAAATGAAATTTCCTTTCGGGAAGGGAAACGGAATCTTGCGATTTCAATGGGGACCAAGAGAGGAATCTTTGGTGCATGTCCCTGCCCTAGATGACATGCCATGACTTTTGATGCCTTTGACTTTGGGAAAGATTTTTTTCTTTTTTTTTCCATTTTTTTTAAGCATCCATGCCATGTCTTTTATATCTTCCCCTCCACGTTGTGTCTTGCTCCTTGCAATTTTCCACTGCTTTGGCAATGTCTGGAAGCTTAGTTTTGGCATGTTTTGGTATTTTGCACTGCTCTGCTATAATCCCGGTCCATTTTCTTAGAGTCACTAAATTGCCCAAATTTCCCAAATTTTTTTGTTTTCTCCTCCAATTGCAATTCCTTAGCTGGTATCTCCATTCCAGCCTGTTTGAAAGTCCTTCTTTTCTCTTTTGGCCTTCAGCGGGGATCACTTTTGGCAAGCTTTGCTGCATGTGCCTCCATTTCATAGAATATGGGAAAATTTTTTCTTTTTTAATTTTAGATTTTTAAGTGTCCATACCATGTTCCTCCTATCCTCTCCTCCACGTTGTGTCTTGCTCCTTGCCATTTTCCCTGCTTTGGCAACGTCTGGGAGCTTAGTTTTGGCATGTTTTGGTCCTTTGCAATGCAGCTCATTTCCTCACAGACCATTTCTTGAAGACACTAAAACTCCCAATTTTCTGCATTTTTTTGGCTTTTTTTCAATTGGATTTCATTTGATCCTATCTCCTTTCCAGAGCGTTTGTAAGCCTTTCTTTATGGGGTCGCAAGATTCCGTTTCCTTCCCGAAAGGAAATGAAATTTCCTTTCGGGAAGGGAAACGGAATCTTGCGATTTCAATGGGGACCAAGAGAGGAATCTTTGGTGCATGTCCCTGCCCTAGATGACATGCCATGACTTTTGATGCCTTTGACTTTGGGAAAGATTTTTTTCTTTTTTTTTCCATTTTTTTTAAGCATCCATGCCATGTCTTTTATATCTTCCCTCCACGTTGTGTCTTGCTCCTTGCAATTTTCCACTGCTTTGGCAATGTCTGGAAGCTTAGTTTTGGCATGTTTTGGTATTTTGCACTGCTCTGCTATAATCCCGGTCCATTTTCTTAGAGTCACTAAATTGCCCAAATTTCCCAAATTTTTTTTTTTCTCCTCCAATTGCAATTCCTTAGCTGGTATCTCCATTCCAGCCTGTTTGAAAGTCCTTCTTTTCTCTTTTGGCCTTCAGCGGGGATCACTTTTGGCAAGCTTTGCTGCATGTGCCTCCATTTCATAGAATATGGGAAAATTTTTTCTTTTTTAATTTTAGATTTTTAAGTGTCCATACCATGTTCCTCCTATCCTCTCCTCCACGTTGTGTCTTGCTCCTTGCCATTTTCCCTGCTTTGGCAACGTCTGGGAGCTTAGTTTTGGCATGTTTTGGTCCTTTGCAATGCAGCTCATTTCCTCACAGACCATTTCTTGAAGACACTAAAACTCCCAATTTTCTGCATTTTTTGGCTTTTTTTCAATTGGATTTCATTTGATCCTATCTCCTTTCCAGAGCGTTTGTAAGCCTTTCTTTATGGGGTCGCAAGATTCCGTTTCCTTCCCGAAAGGAAATGAAATTTCCTTTCGGGAAGGGAAACGGAATCTTGCGATTTCAATGGGGACCAAGAGAGGAATCTTTGGTGCATGTCCCTGCCCTAGATGACATGCCATGACTTTTGATGCCTTTGACTTTGGGAAAGATTTTTTTCTTTTTTTTCCATTTTTTTTAAGCATCCATGCCATGTCTTTTATATCTTCCCCTCCACGTTGTGTCTTGCTCCTTGCAATTTTCCACTGCTTTGGCAATGTCTGGAAGCTTAGTTTTGGCATGTTTTGGTATTTTGCACTGCTCTGCTATAATCCCGGTCCATTTACTTAGAGTCACTAAATTGCCCAAATTTCCCAAATTTTTTTGTTTTCTCCTCCAATTGCAATTCCTTAGCTGGTATCTCCATTCCAGCCTGTTTGAAAGTCCTTCTTTTCTCTTTTGGCCTTCAGCGGGGATCACTTTTGGCAAGCTTTGCTGCATGTGCCTCCATTTCATAGAATATGGGAAAATTTTTTCTTTTTTAATTTTAGATTTTTAAGTGTCCATACCATGTTCCTCCTATCCTCTCCTCCACGTTGTGTCTTGCTCCTTGCCATTTTCCCCTGCTTTGGCAACGTCTGGGAGCTTAGTTTTGGCATGTTTTGGTCCTTTGCAATGCAGCTCATTTCCTCACAGACCATTTCTTGAAGACACTAAAACTCCCAATTTTCTGCATTTTTTTGGCTTTTTTTCAATTGGATTTCATTTGATCCTATCTCCTTTCCAGAGCGTTTGTAAGCCTTTCTTTATGGGGTCGCAAGATTCCGTTTCCTTCCCGAAAGGAAATGAAATTTCCTTTCGGGAAGGGAAACGGAATCTTGCGATTTCAATGGGGACCAAGAGAGGAATCTTTGGTGCATGTCCCTGCCCTAGATGACATGCCATGACTTTTGATGCCTTTGACTTTGGGAAAGATTTTTTTCTTTTTTTTTCCATTTTTTTTAAGCATCCATGCCATGTCTTTTATATCTTCCCCTCCACGTTGTGTCTTGCTCCTTGCAATTTTCCACTGCTTTGGCAATGTCTGGAAGCTTAGTTTTGGCATGTTTTGGTATTTTGCACTGCTCTGCTATAATCCCGGTCCATTTACTTATAGTCACTAAATTGCCCAAATTTCCCAAATTTTTTTGTTTTCTCCTCCAATTGCAATTCCTTAGCTGGTATCTCCATTCCAGCCTGTTTGAAAGTCTTCTTTTCTCTTTTGGCCTTCAGCGGGGATCACTTTTGGCAAGCTTTGCTGCATGTGCCTCCATTCATAGAATATGGGAAAATTTTTTCTTTTTTAATTTTAGATTTTTAAGTGTCCATACCATGTTCCTCCTATCCTCTCCTCCACGTTGTGTCTTGCTCCTTGCCATTTTCCCTGCTTTGGCAACGTCTGGGAGCTTAGTTTTGGCATGTTTTGGTCCTTTGCAATGCAGCTCATTTCCTCACAGACCATTTCTTGAAGACACTAAAACTCCCAATTTTCTGCATTTTTTTGGCTTTTTTTCAATTGGATTTCATTTGATCCTATCTCCTTTCCAGAGCGTTTGTAAGCCTTTCTTTATGGGGTCGCAAGATTCCGTTTCCTTCCCGAAAGGAAATGAAATTTCCTTTCGGGAAGGGAAACGGAATCTTGCGATTTCAATGGGGACCAAGAGAGGAATCTTTGGTGCATGTCCCTGCCCTAGATGACATGCCATGACTTTTGATGCCTTTGACTTTGGGAAAGATTTTTTTCTTTTTTTTTCCATTTTTTTTAAGCATCCATGCCATGTCTTTTATATCTTCCCCTCCACGTTGTGTCTTGCTCCTTGCAATTTTCCACTGCTTTGGCAATGTCTGGAAGCTTAGTTTTGGCATGTTTTGGTATTTTGCACTGCTCTGCTATAATCCCGGTCCATTTTCTTAGAGTCACTAAATTGCCCAAATTCCCAAATTTTTTTTTTTTTCTCCTCCAATTGCAATTCCTTAGCTGGTATCTCCATTCCAGCCTGTTTGAAAGTCCTTCTTTTCTCTTTTGGCCTTCAGCGGGGATCACTTTTGGCAAGCTTTGCTGCATGTGCCTCCATTTCATAGAATATGGGAAAATTTTTCTTTTTTAATTTTAGATTTTTAAGTGTCCATACCATGTTCCTCTATCCTCTCTCCACGTTGTGTCTTGCTCCTTGCCATTTTCCCCTGCTTTGGCAACGTCTGGGAGCTTAGTTTTGGCATGTTTTGGTCCTTTGCAATGCAGCTCATTTCCTCACAGACCATTTCTTGAAGACACTAAAACTCCCAATTTTCTGCATTTTTTTGGCTTTTTTTCAATTGGATTTCATTTGATCCTATCTCCTTTCCAGAGCGTTTGTAAGCCTTTCTTTATGGGGTCGCAAGATTCCGTTTCCTTCCGAAAGGAAATGAAATTTCCTTTCGGGAAGGGAAACGGAATCTTGCGATTTCAATGGGGACCAAGAGAGGAATCTTTGGTGCATGTCCCTGCCCTAGATGACATGCCATGACTTTTGATGCCTTTGACTTTGGGAAAGATTTTTTTCTTTTTTTTTCCATTTTTTTTAAGCATCCATGCCATGTCTTTTATATCTTCCCCTCCACGTTGTGTCTTGCTCCTTGCAATTTTCCACTGCTTTGGCAATGTCTGGAAGCTTAGTTTTGGCATGTTTTGGTATTTTGCACTGCTCTGCTATAATCCCGGTCCATTTTCTTAGAGTCACTAAATTGCCCAAATTTCCCAAATTTTTTTTTTTTCTCCTCCAATTGCAATTCCTTAGCTGGTATCTCCATTCCAGCCTGTTTGAAAGTCCTTCTTTTCTCTTTTGGCCTTCAGCGGGGATCACTTTTGGCAAGCTTTGCTGCATGTGCCTCCATTTCATAGAATATGGGAAAATTTTTTCTTTTTTAATTTTAGATTTTTAAGTGTCCATACCATGTTCCTCCTATCCTCTCCTCCACGTTGTGTCTTGCTCCTTGCCATTTTCCCTGCTTTGGCAACGTCTGGGAGCTTAGTTTTGGCATGTTTTGGTCCTTTGCAATGCAGCTCATTTCCTCACAGACCATTTCTTGAAGACACTAAAACTCCCAATTTTCTGCATTTTTTTGGCTTTTTTTCAATTGGATTTCATTTGATCCTATCTCCTTTCCAGAGCGTTTGTAAGCCTTTCTTTATGGGGTCGCAAGATTCCGTTTCCTTCCCGAAAGGAAATGAAATTTCCTTTCGGGAAGGGAAACGGAATCTTGCGATTTCAATGGGGACCAAGAGAGGAATCTTTGGTGCATGTCCCTGCCCTAGATGACATGCCATGACTTTTGATGCCTTTGACTTTGGGAAAGATTTTTTTCTTTTTTTTTCCATTTTTTTTAAGCATCCATGCCATGTCTTTTATATCTTCCCCTCCACGTTGTGTCTTGCTCCTTGCAATTTTCCACTGCTTTGGCAATGTCTGGAAGCTTAGTTTTGGCATGTTTTGGTATTTTGCACTGCTCTGCTATAATCCCGGTCCATTTTCTTAGAGTCACTAAATTGCCCAAATTTCCCAAATTTTTTTTTTTTCTCCTCCAATTGCAATTCCTTAGCTGGTATCTCCATTCCAGCCTGTTTGAAAGTCCTTCTTTTCTCTTTTGGCCTTCAGCGGGGATCACTTTTGGCAAGCTTTGCTGCATGTGCCTCCATTTCATAGAATATGGGAAAATTTTTTCTTTTTAATTTTAGATTTTTAAGTGTCCATACCATGTTCCTCCTATCCTCTCCTCCACGTTGTGTCTTGCTCCTTGCCATTTTCCCCTGCTTTGGCAACGTCTGGGAGCTTAGTTTTGGCATGTTTTGGTCCTTTGCAATGCAGCTCATTTCCTCACAGACCATTTCTTGAAGACACTAAAACTCCAATTTTCTGCATTTTTTTGGCTTTTTTTCAATTGGATTTCATTTGATCCTATCTCCTTTCCAGAGCGTTTGTAAGCCTTTCTTTATGGGGTCGCAAGATTCCGTTTCCTTCCCGAAAGGAAATGAAATTTCCTTTCGGGAAGGGAAACGGAATCTTGCGATTTCAATGGGGACCAAGAGAGGAATCTTTGGTGCATGTCCCTGCCCTAGATGACATGCCATGACTTTTGATGCCTTTGACTTTGGGAAAGATTTTTTCTTTTTTTTTTCCATTTTTTTTAAGCATCCATGCCATGTCTTTTATATCTTCCCCTCCACGTTGTGTCTTGCTCCTTGCAATTTTCCACTGCTTTGGCAATGTCTGGAAGCTTAGTTTTGGCATGTTTTGGTATTTTGCACTGCTCTGCTATAATCCCGGTCCATTTACTTAGAGTCACTAAATTGCCCAAATTTCCCAATTTTTTTTTTTTTCTCCTCCAATTGCAATTCCTTAGCTGGTATCTCCATTCCAGCCTGTTTGAAAGTCCTTCTTTTCTCTTTTGGCCTTCAGCGGGGATCACTTTTGGCAAGCTTTGCTGCATGTGCCTCCATTTCATAGAATATGGGAAAATTTTTTCTTTTTTAATTTTAGATTTTTAAGTGTCCATACCATGTTCCTATCCTCTCCTCCACGTTGTGTCTTGCTCCTTGCCATTTTCCCTGCTTTGGCAACGTCTGGGAGCTTAGTTTTGGCATGTTTTGGTCCTTTGCAATGCAGCTCATTTCCTCACAGACCATTTCTTGAAGACACTAAAACTCCCAATTTTCTGCATTTTTTGGCTTTTTTTCAATTGGATTTCATTTGATCCTATCTCCTTTCCAGAGCGTTTGTAAGCCTTTCTTTATGGGGTCGCAAGATTCCGTTTCCTTCCCGAAAGGAAATGAAATTTCCTTTCGGGAAGGGAAACGGAATCTTGCGATTTCAATGGGGACCAAGAGAGGAATCTTTGGTGCATGTCCCTGCCCTAGATGACATGCCATGACTTTTGATGCCTTTGACTTTGGGAAAGATTTTTTTCTTTTTTTTCCATTTTTTTTAAGCATCCATGCCATGTCTTTTATATCTTCCCTCCACGTTGTGTCTTGCTCCTTGCAATTTTCCACTGCTTTGGCAATGTCTGGAAGCTTAGTTTTGGCATGTTTTGGTATTTTGCACTGCTCTGCTATAATCCCGGTCCATTTACTTAGAGTCACTAAATTGCCCAAATTTCCCAAATTTTTTTTTTTCTCCTCCAATTGCAATTCCTTAGCTGGTATCTCCATTCCAGCCTGTTTGAAAGTCCTTCTTTTCTCTTTTGGCCTTCAGCGGGGATCACTTTTGGCAAGCTTTGCTGCATGTGCCTCCATTTCATAGAATATGGGAAAAATTTTTTCTTTTTAATTTTAGATTTTTAAGTGTCCATACCATGTTCCTCCTATCCTCTCCTCCACGTTGTGTCTTGCTCCTTGCCATTTTCCCCTGCTTTGGCAACGTCTGGGAGCTTAGTTTTGGCATGTTTTGGTCCTTTGCAATGCAGCTCATTTCCTCACAGACCATTTCTTGAAGACACTAAAACTCCCAATTTTCTGCATTTTTTGGCTTTTTTTCAATTGGATTTCATTTGATCCTATCTCCTTTCCAGAGCGTTTGTAAGCCTTTCTTTATGGGGTCGCAAGATTCCGTTTCCTTCCCGAAAGGAAATGAAATTTCCTTTCGGGAAGGGAAACGGAATCTTGCGATTTCAATGGGGACCAAGAGAGGAATCTTTGGTGCATGTCCCTGCCCTAGATGACATGCCATGACTTTTGATGCCTTTGACTTTGGGAAAGATTTTTTTCTTTTTTTTTCCATTTTTTTTAAGCATCCATGCCATGTCTTTTATATCTTCCCCTCCACGTTGTGTCTTGCTCCTTGCAATTTTCCACTGCTTTGGCAATGTCTGGAAGCTTAGTTTTGGCATGTTTTGGTATTTTGCACTGCTCTGCTATAATCCCGGTCCATTTTCTTATAGTCACTAAATTGCCCAAATTTCCCAATTTTTTTTTTTTTCTCCTCCAATTGCAATTCCTTAGCTGGTATCTCCATTCCAGCCTGTTTGAAAGTCCTTCTTTTCTCTTTTGGCCTTCAGCGGGGATCACTTTTGGCAAGCTTTGCTGCATGTGCCTCCATTTCATAGAATATGGGAAAATTTTTTCTTTTTTAATTTTAGATTTTTAAGTGTCCATACCATGTTCCTCCTATCCTCTCCTCCACGTTGTGTCTTGCTCCTTGCCATTTTCCCTGCTTTGGCAACGTCTGGGAGCTTAGTTTTGGCATGTTTTGGTCCTTTGCAATGCAGCTCATTTCCTCACAGACCATTTCTTGAAGACACTAAAACTCCCAATTTTCTGCATTTTTTTGGCTTTTTTTCAATTGGATTTCATTTGATCCTATCTCCTTTCCAGAGCGTTTGTAAGCCTTTCTTTATGGGGTCGCAAGATTCCGTTTCCTTCCCGAAAGGAAATGAAATTTCCTTTCGGGAAGGGAAACGGAATCTTGCGATTTCAATGGGGACCAAGAGAGGAATCTTTGGTGCATGTCCCTGCCCTAGATGACATGCCATGACTTTTGATGCCTTTGACTTTGGGAAAGATTTTTTTCTTTTTTTTTCCATTTTTTTTAAGCATCCATGCCATGTCTTTTATATCTTCCCCTCCACGTTGTGTCTTGCTCCTTGCAATTTTCCACTGCTTTGGCAATGTCTGGAAGCTTAGTTTTGGCATGTTTTGGTATTTTGCACTGCTCTGCTATAATCCCGGTCCATTTTCTTAGAGTCACTAAATTGCCCAAATTTCCCAAATTTTTTTTTTTCTCCTCCAATTGCAATTCCTTAGCTGGTATCTCCATTCCAGCCTGTTTGAAAGTCCTTCTTTTCTCTTTTGGCCTTCAGCGGGGATCACTTTTGGCAAGCTTTGCTGCATGTGCCTCCATTTCATAGAATATGGGAAAATTTTTTCTTTTTTAATTTTAGATTTTTAAGTGTCCATACCATGTTCCTCCTATCCTCTCCTCCACGTTGTGTCTTGCTCCTTGCCATTTTCCCCTGCTTTGGCAACGTCTGGGAGCTTAGTTTTGGCATGTTTTGGTCCTTTGCAATGCAGCTCATTTCCTCACAGACCATTTCTTGAAGACACTAAAACTCCCAATTTTCTGCATTTTTTTGGCTTTTTTTCAATTGGATTTCATTTGATCCTATCTCCTTTCCAGAGCGTTTGTAAGCCTTTCTTTATGGGGTCGCAAGATTCCGTTTCCTTCCCGAAAGGAAATGAAATTTCCTTTCGGGAAGGGAAACGGAATCTTGCGATTTCAATGGGGACCAAGAGAGGAATCTTTGGTGCATGTCCCTGCCCTAGATGACATGCCATGACTTTTGATGCCTTTGACTTTGGGAAAGATTTTTTTCTTTTTTTTCCATTTTTTTTAAGCATCCATGCCATGTCTTTTATATCTTCCCCTCCACGTTGTGTCTTGCTCCTTGCAATTTTCCACTGCTTTGGCAATGTCTGGAAGCTTAGTTTTGGCATGTTTTGGTATTTTGCACTGCTCTGCTATAATCCCGGTCCATTTTCTTAGAGTCACTAAATTGCCCAAATTTCCAAATTTTTTTTTTTCTCCTCCAATTGCAATTCCTTAGCTGGTATCTCCATTCCAGCCTGTTTGAAAGTCCTTCTTTTCTCTTTTGGCCTTCAGCGGGGATCACTTTTGGCAAGCTTTGCTGCATGTGCCTCCATTTCATAGAATATGGGAAAATTTTTTCTTTTTTAATTTTAGATTTTTAAGTGTCCATACCATGTTCCTCCTATCCTCTCCTCCACGTTGTGTCTTGCTCCTTGCCATTTTTCCCTGCTTTGGCAACGTCTGGGAGCTTAGTTTTGGCATGTTTTGGTCCTTTGCAATGCAGCTCATTTCCTCACAGACCATTTCTTGAAGACACTAAAACTCCCAATTTTCTGCATTTTTTTGGCTTTTTTTCAATTGGATTTCATTTGATCCTATCTCCTTTCCAGAGCGTTTGTAAGCCTTTCTTTATGGGGTCGCAAGATTCCGTTTCCTTTCCGAAAGGAAATGAAATTTCCTTTCGGGAAGGGAAACGGAATCTTGCGATTTCAATGGGGACCAAGAGAGGAATCTTTGGTGCATGTCCCTGCCCTAGATGACATGCCATGACTTTTGATGCCTTTGACTTTGGGAAAGATTTTTTTCTTTTTTTTTCCATTTTTTTTAAGCATCCATGCCATGTCTTTTATATCTTCCCCTCCACGTTGTGTCTTGCTCCTTGCAATTTTCCACTGCTTTGGCAATGTCTGGAAGCTTAGTTTTGGCATGTTTTGGTATTTTGCACTGCTCTGCTATAATCCCGGTCCATTTACTTAGAGTCACTAAATTGCCCAAATTTCCCAAATTTTTTTTTTTTCCTCCAATTGCAATTCCTTAGCTGGTATCTCCATTCCAGCCTGTTTGAAAGTCCTTCTTTTCTCTTTTGGCCTTCAGCGGGGATCACTTTTGGCAAGCTTTGCTGCATGTGCCTCCATTTCATAGAATATGGGAAAATTTTTTCTTTTTTAATTTTAGATTTTTAAGTGTCCATACCATGTTCCTCTATCCTCTCCTCCACGTTGTGTCTTGCTCCTTGCCATTTTCCCCTGCTTTGGCAACGTCTGGGAGCTTAGTTTTGGCATGTTTTGGTCCTTTGCAATGCAGCTCATTTCCTCACAGACCATTTCTTGAAGACACTAAAACTCCCAATTTTCTGCATTTTTTGGCTTTTTTTCAATTGGATTTCATTTGATCCTATCTCCTTTCCAGAGCGTTTGTAAGCCTTTCTTTATGGGGTCGCAAGATTCCGTTTCCTTCCCGAAAGGAAATGAAATTTCCTTTCGGGAAGGGAAACGGAATCTTGCGATTTCAATGGGGACCAAGAGAGGAATCTTTGGTGCATGTCCCTGCCCTAGATGACATGCCATGACTTTTGATGCCTTTGACTTTGGGAAAGATTTTTTTTTTTTTTTCCATTTTTTTTAAGCATCCATGCCATGTCTTTTATATCTTCCCCTCCACGTTGTGTCTTGCTCCTTGCAATTTTCCACTGCTTTGGCAATGTCTGGAAGCTTAGTTTTGGCATGTTTTGGTATTTTGCACTGCTCTGCTATAATCCCGGTCCATTTTCTTATAGTCACTAAATTGCCCAAATTTCCCAAATTTTTTTTTTTCTCCTCCAATTGCAATTCCTTAGCTGGTATCTCCATTCCAGCCTGTTTGAAAGTCCTTCTTTTCTCTTTTGGCCTTCAGCGGGGATCACTTTTGGCAAGCTTTGCTGCATGTGCCTCCATTTCATAGAATATGGGAAAATTTTTTCTTTTTTAATTTTAGATTTTTAAGTGTCCATACCATGTTCCTCCTATCCTCTCCTCCACGTTGTGTCTTGCTCCTTGCCATTTTCCCCTGCTTTGGCAACGTCTGGGAGCTTAGTTTTGGCATGTTTTGGTCCTTTGCAATGCAGCTCATTTCCTCACAGACCATTTCTTGAAGACACTAAAACTCCCAATTTTCTGCATTTTTTTGGCTTTTTTTCAATTGGATTTCATTTGATCCTATCTCCTTTCCAGAGCGTTTGTAAGCCTTTCTTTATGGGGTCGCAAGATTCCGTTTCCTTCCCGAAAGGAAATGAAATTTCCTTTCGGGAAGGGAAACGGAATCTTGCGATTTCAATGGGGACCAAGAGAGGAATCTTTGGTGCATGTCCCTGCCCTAGATGACATGCCATGACTTTTGATGCCTTTGACTTTGGGAAAGATTTTTTTCTTTTTTTTTCCATTTTTTTTAAGCATCCATGCCATGTCTTTTATATCTTCCCCTCCACGTTGTGTCTTGCTCCTTGCAATTTTCCACTGCTTTGGCAATGTCTGGAAGCTTAGTTTTGGCATGTTTTGGTATTTTGCACTGCTCTGCTATAATCCCGGTCCATTTACTTAGAGTCACTAAATTGCCCAAATTTCCCAAATTTTTTTTTTTTTCCTCCAATTGCAATTCCTTAGCTGGTATCTCCATTCCAGCCTGTTTGAAAGTCCTTCTTTTCTCTTTTGGCCTTCAGCGGGGATCACTTTTGGCAAGCTTTGCTGCATGTGCCTCCATTTCATAGAATATGGGAAAATTTTTTCTTTTTTAATTTTAGATTTTTAAGTGTCCATACCATGTTCCTCATACCTCTCCTCCACGTTGTGTCTTCCTCCTTGCCATTTTCCCTGCTTTGGCAACGTCTGGGAGCTTAGTTTTGGCATGTTTTGGTCCTTTGCAATGCAGCTCATTTCCTCACAGACCATTTCTTGAAGACACTAAAACTCCCAATTTTCTGCATTTTTTTGGCTTTTTTTCAATTGGATTTCATTTGATCCTATCTCCTTTCCAGAGCGTTTGTAAGCCTTTCTTTATGGGGTCGCAAGATTCCGTTTCCTTCCCGAAAGGAAATGAAATTTCCTTTCGGGAAGGGAAACGGAATCTTGCGATTTCAATGGGGACCAAGAGAGGAATCTTTGGTGCATGTCCCTGCCCTAGATGACATGCCATGACTTTTGATGCCTTTGACTTTGGGAAAGATTTTTTTTTTTTTTTTCCATTTTTTTTAAGCATCCATGCCATGTCTTTTATATCTTCCCCTCCACGTTGTGTCTTGCTCCTTGCAATTTTCCACTGCTTTGGCAATGTCTGGAAGCTTAGTTTTGGCATGTTTTGGTATTTTGCACTGCTCTGCTATAATCCCGGTCCATTTACTTATAGTCACTAAATTGCCCAAATTTCCCAAATTTTTTTTTTTTCTCCTCCAATTGCAATTCCTTAGCTGGTATCTCCATTCCAGCCTGTTTGAAAGTCCTTCTTTTCTCTTTTGGCCTTCAGCGGGGATCACTTTTGGCAAGCTTTGCTGCATGTGCCTCCATTTCATAGAATATGGGAAAATTTTTTCTTTTTTAATTTTAGATTTTTAAGTGTCCATACCATGTTCCTCCTATCCTCTCCTCCACGTTGTGTCTTGCTCCTTGCCATTTCCCCTGCTTTGGCAACGTCTGGGAGCTTAGTTTTGGCATGTTTTGGTCCTTTGCAATGCAGCTCATTTCCTCACAGACCATTTCTTGAAGACACTAAAACTCCCAATTTTCTGCATTTTTTTGGCTTTTTTTCAATTGGATTTCATTTGATCCTATCTCCTTTCCAGAGCGTTTGTAAGCCTTTCTTTATGGGGTCGCAAGATTCCGTTTCCTTCCCGAAAGGAAATGAAATTTCCTTTCGGGAAGGGAAACGGAATCTTGCGATTTCAATGGGGACCAAGAGAGGAATCTTTGGTGCATGTCCCTGCCCTAGATGACATGCCATGACTTTTGATGCCTTTGACTTTGGGAAAGATTTTTTTCTTTTTTTTTCCATTTTTTTTAAGCATCCATGCCATGTCTTTTATATCTTCCTCACGTTGTGTCTTGCTCCTTGCAATTTTCCACTGCTTTGGCAATGTCTGGAAGCTTAGTTTTGGCATGTTTTGGTATTTTGCACTGCTCTGCTATAATCCCGGTCCATTTTCTTAGAGTCACTAAATTGCCCAAATTTCCCAAATTTTTTTTTTTTCTCCTCCAATTGCAATTCCTTAGCTGGTATCTCCATTCCAGCCTGTTTGAAAGTCCTTCTTTTCTCTTTTGGCCTTCAGCGGGGATCACTTTTGGCAAGCTTTGCTGCATGTGCCTCCATTTCATAGAATATGGGAAATTTTTTCTTTTTTAATTTTAGATTTTTAAGTGTCCATACCATGTTCCTCTATCCTCTCCTCCACGTTGTGTCTTGCTCCTTGCCATTTTCCCTGCTTTGGCAACGTCTGGGAGCTTAGTTTTGGCATGTTTTGGTCCTTTGCAATGCAGCTCATTTCCTCACAGACCATTTCTTGAAGACACTAAAACTCCCAATTTTCTGCATTTTTTTGGCTTTTTTTCAATTGGATTTCATTTGATCCTATCTCCTTTCCAGAGCGTTTGTAAGCCTTTCTTTATGGGGTCGCAAGATTCCGTTTCCTTCCCGAAAGGAAATGAAATTCCTTTCGGGAAGGGAAACGGAATCTTGCGATTTCAATGGGGACCAAGAGAGGAATCTTTGGTGCATGTCCTGCCCTAGATGACATGCCATGACTTTTGATGCCTTTGACTTTGGGAAAGATTTTTTTCTTTTTTTTTCCATTTTTTTTAAGCATCCATGCCATGTCTTTTTATCTTCCCCTCCACGTTGTGTCTTGCTCCTTGCAATTTTCCACTGCTTTGGCAATGTCTGGAAGCTTAGTTTTGCATGTTTTGGTATTTTGCACTGCTCTGCTATAATCCGGTCCATTTACTTATAGTCACTAAATTGCCAAATTTCCCAAATTTTTTTTTTTCTCCTCCAATTGCAATTCCTTAGCTGGTATCTCCTTCAGCTGTTTGAAAGTCCTTCTTTTCTCTTTTGGCCTTCAGCGGGGATCACTTTTGGCAAGCTTTGCTGCATGTGCCTCCATTTCATAGAATATGGGAAAATTTTTTCTTTTTTAATTTTAGATTTTTAAGTGTCCATACATGTTCCTCCTATCCTCTCTCCACGTTGTGTCTTGCTCCTTGCCATTTTCCCTGCTTTGGCAACGTCTGGGAGCTTAGTTTGGCATGTTTTGGTCTTTG
>NW_026530824.1:0-55815 GCF_012460135.2 Molothrus ater | reverse complement strand
GGGCTGGGGACAGAGCTGGGGACAGAGCTGGTGTGACCGTGTTCACAGGGCTCTGAGGATGAGGAAGAGATGAGGGATCTGACTTCCATGTTTCAGGAGGCTTGATTTTATTATTTTATGATATATATTACATTAAAACTATACTAAAAGAATTGGGAGAAAGGATTTCATCAGAAGGCTGGCTAAGAATAGAAAAAGAAAGAATGATTAACAAAAGCTTGTGGCTCGGACAGAGTGTCTGAGCCAGCTGGGCTGTGATTGGCCATTAATTGAAACATCCACATGGAGGCCAATCCCAGATGCACCTGTTGCATTCCACAGCAGCAGATAACCATTGTTTGCATTTTGTTCCTGAGGCCTCTCAGCTTCTCAGGAGGAAAAACCCTAAGGAAAGGATTTTCCATCAAAGATGCCTGTGACAAGCTGGGGACAGAGCTGGGCACAGAGCTGGGCAGAGGCTGCTGGCATCTCCCTGGGCAGGAGGAAGAGGAACACAGGCTGCAAGGAGGATGTGGGGGTGCAGAGGATGCCACCACCACCCTTCCCCTGCCTTGCTCTGTCTCATAATCAGTCTGTGCCTCAACAAAAGTCCTTCATTACCCTGGTGAGGAGCAGGGGGCTGGGGCAGGTCCTGTCTGCTCCTCTGAGGGTGCCAGGAGCTGAGGAGGGCTCCAGGGGGCTGGGACAAGCCCCAGTGCTCTGAATTTTGGGATCTGCTGGGTCAAACCCCAGTTTGGGGTGAGGGCTGAGCCAGGCAGGGCTGGGGGCAGCTCGGGGGGGTCAGAGCCAGCCCTGGTGGCCCGAGGTGGCCCTGACAGCCGCTGTGTCCCCGTTGTCCCCTCAGGGCAGCAAGGAGCGCTTCCACTGGCAGAGCCACAATGTCAAGCAGAGCGGCGTGGATGACATGGTGCTGCTGTCCAAGATCTCCGAGGAGGCCATCGTGGAGAACCTCAAGAAGCGTTTCATGGATGATTTCATCTTTGTATCCTTCCCCAGGCGGCGGGGCCAGGCACAGGGAGCGGCAGGGATGGGCTCCAAGGCTTTGTCAGGACATGGGACAGCGTGTCCGTGCCCTGTGGGGACAGATCTGTGGGAATGTCACAGTTCCCAAGCTGAGCTGTGCCTGGCACAGACACAACAACCAAACCCCCCCTCCTGCCATGCTGCAGGACCCACTTTGCTCCTTCCTTTGTAGCCACAAAGCCCCTCTGCATCACCTCCCCCTGCTCCTGGTCTGTTCCTGCCACCCACCTGAGCGGGCTGGCAGCAGTGACATTGTCCCTTGCTGCTGTCACCCACCCCCAGCGACGCCCCGCTGCTCTGAACCCCCCAAATCCAGGCAAACCCTGGATGGAGCAGGGTTGGATCCCTCCAGGGGAGGAGGTGCCACCCCTGGTCCCCAGTGATGCCAGCACAGGGGACACTGAGCTGCTGCAGCCCAGCTGGCACTGCCAGGCACCACAGCTCTGCAGGAGGACAGGGATGTGTCCCCAAGCCCTGCTCACCCCACACCTTCCTGGGGACGTGTCCAGCTCAGTGCCCTGGGGTGGCTGTCACTGCTGGGGACAAGGAGCAGAGCCCTGAGGGGCACACAGGGCACACAGAGCACACAGGGCACAGCAGGGCACAGCAGGGTCCCAAGGGGCACACAGGGCACAGCAGGGCACAGCAGGGCCCGAGGGGCACACAGGGCACACAGGGCACAGCAGGACCCCAAAGGGCACACAGGGCACACAGGGCACACAGGGCACAGCAGGGCCCGAGGGGCACACAGGGCACACAGGGCACACAGGGCACAGCAGGGCACACAGGGCGGGCACAGCAGGGCCCGAGGGGCACACAGGGCACACAGGGCACACAGGGCACAGCAGGGCACACAGGGCACACAGGGCACAGCAGGACCCCAAAGGGCACACAGGGCACGCAGGGCACACAGGGCACAGCAGGGCCCGAGGGGCACACAGGGCACACAGGGCACACAGGGCACACAGGGCACAGCAGGGCACACAGGGCACAGCAGGGCCCGAGGGGCACACAGGGCACACAGGGCACGCAGGGCACAGCAGGGTCCCAAGGGGCACACAGGGCACACAGGGCACAGCAGGGTCCCAAGGGGCACACAGGGCACAGCAGGGCACGCAGGGCACACAGGGCACAGCAGGGCCCTGAGGGGCACACAGGGCACACAGGGCACAGCAGGGTCCCAAGGGGCACACAGGGCACAGCAGGGCACACAGGGCACAGCAGGGCCCGAGGGGCACACAGGGCACAGCAGGACCCCAAGGGGCACACAGGGCACACAGGGCACAGCAGGACAGGGCACAGCAGGACCCCAAGGGGCACACAGGGCACAGCAGGGTCCCAAGGGGCACACAGGGCACAGCAGGGCACAGCAGGGCCCGAGGGGCGCACAGGGCACAGCAGGGCTGGCAGCAGGGCTGAGGCTGTGCCCACACCCCTGGATGTGGGGATGTGGCCCTGTCCTTACAAGGCGATGCTGTCCAAGCTGTGACTCAGCCACCTCCCCCCGCAGCCCTGGGGCTTTGCATGCGTGTGGGGTTGGCTTTTTTGGGGTTTTTGATTTGGTTTTTTTGGAGGGGAACAATACCCCACGCAGCCTCTCCCTTCCTTTTTTGCTGTGCTGCTGCACGCAGGGCTCTGTCCAGTCATGACTCAACATCCCAAGCTTTTGCATTTCCCAGAAAAGCTCCCTCCTCCTGCCCTCTGGCCACCCTCCCCCTGTTTGGGACACAAATAGGATATCAAAGGCTTGGATAACCCCACCTGCTCCATCCCCACCCTCCATCTCCTCACCCAGCCAGGGGCTCACCCCCGTCCTGCTGCAATTCCCTGGTTTTCCATGCACTGAGTGACTCGGGGATGCTGCAGAAAAGGCAGCAGGGTGGGCAGGGAAAGGCAGGAGCTGTGATTCCTCTCCTCTCCGTGCCTCAGTTTCCCTGGATGTAAAATCAGGTGGGCTCCTGCTGGAAAAGCCGCAGATGGAGGGTGAGCAGAGAGCGAATTCCAGGGATGCTGGAGAGGTTTTAGAGCCGATCCCCAGCCAGAGCAGGGAGCTGAGGGGATGCTCCTGCACCCATCACACTGCAGGGGCTGAGGGATGCCCCAAGTCAGGGCAGCAGGGCAGCTCTGCCTGTGCCAGGCTGGAAATGCCCCCTTGTGCCATCCCTGGACGTGCCAGGGACCCCATAACCACCTTCCTGCCCCCGGGGTGGGACTGGGCACTGGGAAGGGGGGACACAAGAAGGGACACATGGCCCTTGACCTGCTGCCCAGACCTACATCGGGCCCGTGCTGATCTCTGTGAACCCCTTCAAGCAGATGCCGTATTTCACCGACCGCGAGATCGAGCTGTACCAGGGCGCGGTGAGGCTGCCCCGCGGGCAATCGGGGGTTAAATCTGTGCAAAACATCCCCCAGGGGCGTCCCCTGAGGGTCCCCATGCTGCACAGCCCCTCGGCTGCTGCAGGGGTCAGTGCTCCCTGCAGCAAATCCTGGGGATTTCAGCTCAGAAATGCACCGAAAGAAACCCAAAGATGGTAAAATGCAGCTGGAGTGGCTCTGCCCCAGCCCTTCCCAAGGAGGAGGGGGGGTTAAAAATCACCAGACTCGCTGCTGATGAGCTGGTGTTTGTGGGAAGAGGCTGATCCCCACGTGGGCAGAGTGAGAGGGATTTGGGGAGCTCTGTGCCCAGCACTGCTGTCCTTGTCCCTTGTCCCTTGTCCCTTGTTTAGAGTCACTGTGAAGGGGCTGGTTCCCACATGGGCAGAGTGAGGGGGATTTGGGGATTTGTTGGTTGCTCTGTGCTCAGCCCTGCTGTCCTTATCCCTTGTTTAGGGTCAGTGTGAAGAGTGGCTCCCATATGGGCAGAGTGAGGGGAAAATGGGGATTTGGGGGTTGCTCTGAGCCCAACCCTGCTGTCCTTGTCCCTTGTTTAGGGTCAGTATGAAGGGGCTGATCCTACATGGGCAGAGTGAGGGGGTTTCGGGAGCTCTGTGCTCAGCCCTGCTGTCCTTGTCCCTTGTTTAGGGTCAGTGTGAAGAGTGGCTCCCACATGGGCAGAGTGAGGGGGATTTGGGGGTTGCTCTGTGCCCACACTGCTGTCCTTATACCTTGTTTAGGGTCACTGTGAAGGGGCTGGTTCCCCTGTGGGCAGTGAAGGGGATTTGGGGAGGGGAGCTGGGGGCTGCCCTGTGCTCAGCCCTGCTGTCCCTGTCCCCTGGCTAGGCCCAGTATGAAAATCCCCCCCACATCTACGCCCTGACTGACAACATGTACCGGAACATGCTGATCGACGGGGAGAACCAGTGTGTCATCATCAGGTACTGGGGGACACTGGGCCACACCCGGGCTGGCACTGCCCCTGGGGACACCTGTCCCCACCAGCCCTTCTCCCCAACCCAGGGTTTCCCAGCTGGAGAGTTGGCTCCTGGGCTCTGGGGTGTCTGGAGGGACCCTCTGGGCCACAAGCACCAGGCAAGGCTGTGACCAGGGGTGTCCCAGGCAGGGACAGAGCCCCAGAGCCTTGTGCAATGCAGCTCTGCAGGGCAGTGTTGCAAGGGAAATGGTCAGGATGTGGAGCAAGGCTGGAGACTTCCCTCTGAGGCTCCCAAGTCCCCCTCCTCCACTTCTAAACCCGGTGACAACAAATTCAACATCTCCTCACCGAGCCACGCTCTGCTCACACTGATCCCCCTGGGCAGCCCCATCCCAGATTCCCCACAGACCCACTGTGGGGATGGCACAGTCCCCAGAATTCACTGTCATCCTCTGGTCCTGCTCCAGGACCCACCCCAAAGCCCCCCCAAGGGATGGGTGGGGGGGCTCTGGTGGGTTTCACATCTGCTCTGCTTTGCCCTTTGCACAGCGGAGAAAGCGGAGCTGGGAAAACGGTGGCAGCAAAATACATCATGGGCTACATCTCCAAAGTGTCTGGCGGTGGGGAGAAAGTCCAGGTGGGTCTGTTGTTCCCCCTGCCACTCATCATTTCACCCCCCAACTGATCCCCACCACCCTGGTCCCCAAAATCCCCCTGATGGGGGCCAGTGGTGGCACACGGAGCAGCCGCTCCAGGACTGGGGACACAAAGGCTCAGGTGTGTCCCCAGGCCTGGAGTGGGACACAGCAGGGCTGAGCCCTGCCCTCCTCTGTCCCCAGCATGTGAAGGACATCATCCTGCAGTCCAACCCACTGCTGGAAGCCTTTGGAAATGCCAAAACTGTCCGGAACAACAATTCCAGCCGCTTCGTAAGTGCCAGGGTGTGACAGCGTTCACAGGGGTCTGAGGATGAGGGAAGAGATGAGGATCTGATTCCATGGTTCAGAAGGCTTGATTTATTATTTTGTTATATATATTATATTAAAACTATACTAAAAGAATAGAAGAAAAGGTTTCATCAGAAGGCTGGCTAAGAATAGAATAAGAAAGAATGATAACAAAGGCTTGTGGCTCAGACAGAGTCCAAGGCAGCTGGGCTGTGATTGGCCATTAATTAGAAACAACCACATGAGACCAATCACAGACCCACCTGTTGCATTCCACAGCAGCAGATAATCATTGGTTACATTGTGTTCCTGAGGCCTCTCAGCTTCTCAGGAGGAAAAACCCTAAGGAAATGATTTTCCATAAAAGATGTCTGTGACACCGGGGCAGGTGCAGGGGGCAGCGCTGCAGCAGAATCATTGAACCAGTTGGGTTCAAGGCTGACCTTTAGATCAACTCCAGCCATTCCCCCAACACTGCCTTGAGTGTCCCCAGGTGCCACATCCAGCTTTTCAATCCCTCCAGGGATGGTGACTCCAGCACAGCCTGTTCCAGTGCCTGACCACCCTTTCAGTGGAGGAATTTTTCCCCATATCCAATCTAAACCTCCACTGGGGCAATGTGAGGTCATTTCCTCTGACCCTGTTTCCTGTTACCTGGGAAAAGAGACCGACCCCATGGGGCTCCAACCTCCTTTTGGGCAGTTGAGGGGGCAATGAGGTCTCCACATAAACCATGAAGCCTTCAGCCAGGGTTTGCACACCCCACAAAGCTCCTGGTGTGGTGGGGAAGGGCTTGGGGGGAATGAGGAACCCCTGAGGCAGGGCCACAGCTCTGAGCAGGATCTGTGCTGGAGCAGGGGAAATACTTTGAGATCCAGTTCAGCCGGGGCGGAGAACCTGATGGGGGCAAGATCTCCAACTTCCTGCTGGAGAAGTCGCGCGTGGTGAGCCAGAACGAGTGCGAGCGGAATTTCCACATCTACTACCAGGTATGGGGTGGAATTTTTCTTCACTCAGGGTCACCAAATGTGGAATTTTTCTTCACTTGGGGTCACCAAATGTGGTGGTGGTCTCAGGGGTCCCAGGATGAGGGAAGAGATGAGAACCTTGACTCCATGTTTCAGAAGGCTGATTTATTATTTTATGATTTATATGATATTAAAAGAAAATTATATATTAAAACTATACTATAGAATAGAAGAAAGGATTTCATCAGAAGGCTGGCAAGGAATAGAAAGGAATGGAATGATAATAAAATCTTGTGACTGGCCAGAGAGTCTGAGGCAGCTGGACTGTGATTGGCCATTAATTAGAAACAACCACACGAGACCAATCACAGACCCACCTGTTGCATTCCACAGCAGCAGATAATCATTGTTTACATTTCATTTCTGAGGCCTCTCAGCTTCTCAAGAGAAAAATCCTGGCAAAAGGATTATTCAGAAAATATCATGGTGACAGTATGGGGGTGGCCTGGAGCCACCAGGGCTGCAGGGGGGGACCAGGAGCTGGCTGACCACAGCCCCCTGTCCCCTCCCAGCTCATCCAAGGGGCATCCCAAGAGCAGAGGCAGAATTTGGGCATCATGAGCCCAGATTATTACTTCTACCTGAACCAGACAGACACCTACCAGGTGGAGGGCACAGATGACCGCAGCGACTTCCATGAGACCATGGTAAGTGCCTGGGAGGGAGGGGAGTCCCCAAAAGCTCTGGGGCCGGGTGGGGGCTCACGGGGTCTGTGCACCCCCAGAATGCCATGCAGGTCATCGGCATCCGTGGTGAGGACCAGCAGCTGGTGCTGCAGATCGTGGCAGGGATCCTGCACCTGGGCAACATCAGCTTCAGGGAGGAGGGCAACTACGCCCGGGTGGAGAATGCTGACTGTGAGTAGCCATGGGGCTGCAGGGGACAGCTGGGGGGAGCCTCAGGAATGAGTGGCAAGCTGGCTGTGTGACAAATCCCCTGGCAGAGGAGGGAAGCAGCACCAGCACCAGGCATTGTAATTGCTATCTTAACCACCATGTCCATCATCCTCCTTCCTATCTCCCCTATAATCCTTACCATTATCTATGAAACTTAGGATGACCTAAACCAAAGGCCTTCAAAGCCTTAAACAAGAGTCAAACCCTCTTAGTTTCTGCTAAAGTCCATAGGCCATTACCCTGCATCCCCTAAATGCAACTCAGGTGCTTTAATTAAGCTAGGACCTTCCAATTTACTAGACAGATGGGCTTTGATCCCATGATACTGTAGGTAACAGCTAAATGCCCTAACCAACAGGCCTCTGCCTAAGGCTCCGGTACATAACCAATGCACATCAATGAGCTTGCAACTCACTATGAACTTTACTTGAGGCAGCAAGTAAATGGCTCAGCCAGAGCATGATTAGCCAGGGGACAGGTGCCAGATGTTGCTTTGGGAAAGGTGTCACTTTTCCCTGTCATTGTCCCACTGCTGTCCTTCACACTTGGATGGGGCCGAGGGTTTCGACCATGGCCAGAGCCAGGTGGGGACAACACAGCCCTGACCAGCCCCACTCTGCCCAGCCCTGGCCTTCCCTGCCTACCTGCTGGGGGTCGACCAGGAGCGCCTCAACGAGAAGGTCACCAGCAGGAAAATGGACAGCAAGTGGGGCGGCCGCTCCGAGTCCATCACCGTCACCCTCAACGTGGAGCAGGCGGCCTACACGCGGGACGCGCTGGCCAAGGGGCTCTACGCCCGTGTCTTCGACTTCCTGGTGGAGGTGTGTGGGTCTCAGAGGGGATGGTGACCCCCTGCCCCAGGAATGGCCAATCCCACCGCCCTGCAGCCAGTTTGTCCCCTCTGTCCCCGCAGTCCATCAACAGGGCCATGCAGAAGCCGAATGAGGAGTACAGCGTCGGGGTGCTGGACATCTACGGCTTTGAGATATTCCAGGTGTGTGTGGCTGGGAATGTCCTGCCCTGCTCCCACAGCAGGGACAGCACCTGGGTCAGGTGGCCCTGAGAAGGGTGCCTGGAGTAGCACCCAAGCACTGCTGGTTGGGGTCCCCATGATGAGGCAGAGGAGCTGAAGGAGCTGGGGTTGTTTAGCCTGGAGAAGAGGAGGCTCAGAGGTGACCTTATTGCTCTCTACACCTTCCTGAAGGGAGGTTGGAGACAGGTGGGGTTGGTCTTTTCCACTGGGCAGCACTGACAGAACTAGAGGACACAGCCTCAAGCTACGTCAGGGAAGGTATAGGTTGGATATTAGGAAGAAATTTTTCACCAAAAGAATAATAAAGCACTGGAATGCTCTTGCCAGGGAGGTGGTGGAATCACCATCTCTGGATGTGTTTAAAAATAAAGACTGGACATGGCCCTTGGTGCTATAGTCTGGTTGAGGTGTTAGGGCATAGGTTGGACTCCATGATCTTAGAGGTCTCTTCCAACCTCATTATTCCATGATTCTGTGTTTCTGTGAGCAAAGGACAACTCAGCACCATTTTCTCTTCCATCTTTCATGCAGAAAAATGGCTTTGAGCAATTCTGCATTAACTTTGTGAACGAGAAGCTGCAGCAGATCTTCATCGAGCTGACCCTGAAGGCAGAGCAGGTATGGGGCTCTGGGCTGTGGGGCTGTGCCAGCACCCCAATTCCTGCACCCTCCTCCTCCCCAGCACCACAGCTGGAACAGGGAGTCTGCAGCACATCCCAGGGGCTCGGGGACCACCCAGCTCTCCCTGTGCTTCCCCAGGAGGAATATGTGCAGGAGGGGATCAAGTGGACGCAGATCCAGTACTTCAACAACAAGGTGGTGTGTGACCTGATAGAGAACAAGCTGGTGAGTGGGGTCCCCTCTGCTGGGGAGGCTTTTTGGGGAGCAGAGGCACCCAGGGACAGGGGCTGCATGGGTTGTTGAGGTGCCAAGCAGCAAAGAATCCCAGACTGGTTTGGGTTAGGAGGAGCCATAAAGATCATCTTGTCCCACTATCCCAGGGTGTTCCAAGCCCTGTCCAGCCTGGTCTTGGACACTTCCAGCACCCATGTGAGGGCACCAGCACTAAGCTGTGGCTCAGCATGAAGCAGCTGTGACCAGGTGCAGGATTGGGCCCTGCCACACCCATGGCTCCCCCTTCCTTGTGGCAGAACCCTCCTGGGATCATGAGTGTGCTGGATGATGTGTGTGCCACCATGCACGCCACGGGCGAGGGCGCCGACCAGACCCTGCTGCAGAAGCTGCAGGCAGCCGTGGGCACCCACGAGCACTTCAACAGCTGGAGCTCGGGCTTTGTCATCCACCACTATGCTGGCAAGGTGGGTAGGGCACCCCAAAGCCCCCACCCTGCACCCCACAGCCCCACCCACTGCAGCTGAGGTCCCCTCCTGTCCTCAGGTGTCCTACGATGTGAACGGCTTCTGCGAGCGCAACCGGGACGTGCTTTTCACCGACCTGATTGAGCTCATGCAGAGCAGTGAATAGTGAGTCTGGCAGTGCTGGGGCACCCCAAAAGGGCTGGGGAAGAGGGCAGAGTCCTCAACATGCAGATCTGAAAGGCTGGTCCTGCCTTTGTGGGTTGGGGTGCTCAGTCCTGCATGGCTCCATGGGCATCAGGGACATCCCAGGGTTGCAGGGTTGGGCAGAGCGGGGTCATCCACCAGCTCTGCTCCTGCTCCTGCCCCTGCTCCTGCCCGTGCCCCTGCCCCTGCCCCTGCCCCTGCCCCTGCTCCTGCCCCTGCCCCTGCTCCTGCTCCTGCCCCTGCCCGTGCCCCTGCTCCTGCCCGTGCCCCTGCTCCTGCCCGTGCCCTTGCTCCTGCTCCTGCTCCTGCTCCAGCTCCTGGGGGTGGTCAGGAACATGGCACTCAGCCCTCCTGTAAAGGATTTCCCAGCTGGCCTCAGCCCAGGCCATGCTGGCAGCTCTCACCTAGGGACTGTCCCCTCCCTTCCAGTGGTTTCATCCGGATGCTTTTCCCAGAAAAACTTGATTCTGACAAAAAGGGACGGCCAACTACGGCAGGCTCCAAAATCAAGGTGTGTCCTATGGGCTGCAGAGCAGCAGTTGCCTCTGGGGAGGTGGAAGGGGCAGTGCTCCCACCACCCCCTTTGATGCTACAGAGGTCAATCCTTGCACCAGAAACAGGCCAATGACCTGGTGAACACGCTCATGAAGTGCACCCCACACTACATCCGCTGCATCAAACCCAATGAGACCAAGAAACCCCGGGATTGGGAGGAGAGCAGGTAACAGGGAGCCCACAGAGCCCAGGAATGGGACCCAGCCATAGAGATGTGGCCAGGACCAGCCTTCCTCCAAAAACTGCAGCCCTGTGCTGGTTCTTCTGAGCTGTCCACTAACCCAGGGAGCACAAGTGGGGACACATTGTCCTCTTTAGGTGCACCTTTAGGTGCCCTCCTAACCTGTCATCATCCCACATTGTCCCTCCCTGCTGCACAGGGTGAAGCACCAGGTTGAGTACCTGGGGCTGAAGGAGAACATCCGGGTGCGCCGGGCAGGGTTCGCCTACCGCCGCCTCTTCCACAAGTTCCTGCAACGGTGAGTGGCCACTGGCACGGGGCTGGCAGAGCCCACAGCACCTCCTCAGGAGGAGAGGAGGGTGTGGGAGGCCCTGGCACAGCTTTGCAGGTGAAGAGAGTTGGGGGTGTTCAACCTGGAGAAGAGAAGGCTTGGGCAAGACCTTAGACCCCTTTGCAGGGACTAAAAGGAGCAGCAGAGGGATTTGGGACAAGGCATGGAGGGACAGGACATAGGGAATGGCTTCCACTGCCAGAGGGCAGGGATGGATGGGATATTGGGAAGGGATTGTTCCCTGGGAGGGTGGGGAAGGCCTGGCACAGGATGCCCACAGCAGGGCAGTGTCCAAGGCCAGGTTGGACAGGGCTTGGAGCAGCCTGGGACAGTGGAAGGTGTCCCTGCCATGGCAAGACTGGATGGGCTTTAAGGTCCCTCCCAACCTGAACTATTGTAGGATTCTGTGAGCCTGCTCTGTCCCCACAGCTATGCCATCCTCACCCCTGAGACGTGGCCGTCGTGGCGCGGGGATGAGCGCCAAGGGGTGCAGCACCTCCTGCGCTCGGTCAACATGGACCCAGACCAGTACCAGATGGGCAGGAGCAAGGTGTTCGTCAAGAACCCCGAGTCGGTGGGTGGCCCTGACTCCTGGGGGGCACTGCCCGTGGCTGGGCATCACTGGGGAGGGGTTTTTGGGGTGTCCTGGCTCAGCACTGCCTGTCCCTGGCAGCTCTTCCTGCTCGAGGAGATGCGGGAGAGGAAATTTGACAGCTTCGCCCGGGTGATCCAGAAGGCCTGGCGCCGGCACGTGGCCATCCGCAAATATGAGCAGATGAGAGAGGAGGGTAAGGCTGGACAAGGACAGGGACAGTGCCACCCCAGCAGCCCTTTTAGGGTGCTTTTACACTAGGACAGCCCAGCTGTGAGAGCAGCAGCCTGGCTCCTAATCATGGCACTAACATGATTAGGTGATGGAGGAACCGGCCTGTGAGTTGTTGGGAATTTTTCCCCAGTCTGAAAGGAGAGCACGGATTTCCTGCTCCTATTTCCAGCCCTGGGAGCCTTGTGCTGTCTCACTCTGCATTTCATGGCCTGCACAGGGATGGAGGGGAGTAACTGGGGTGAGCTGGTGTTTGTGGGAAGAGGCTGATTCCCACAATGGCAAAAGGATGGGACAAGTCACTGACCCCATTCATAAGTTTTCCTACCCTCCCAAGCAAGCAGGAAAAATCAAGGAGGAAAACCCAGAAAACAGCAGGGTCCATCCCTCCCTCCCACAGCACGAGGTTTTTTGAAGGCAGTTAATGGGTTTCAAAACCAGCCAAGCTCAAGCAGCTGGGATTCCTCCCGTGGCATAAAACAAGCCCCATTTCTTGCTGCCATGACTCGTGTCACGTTTTGGGGGGGCTCTGAGCTACCAGCACAGAGCCATGTCAGACATGCACCTCTTTGGGGTCCCTCCCAGCTGCCAGCATCCTCTACAACTTCAAAGAGAGGCGCAGGAACAGCATCAACAGGAATTTCGTGGGGGATTACCTGGGCATGGAGGAGCGGCCGGAGCTGCGGCAGTTCCTGGCCAAGCGGGAGCGCATCGACTTTGCCGACTCCGTCACCAAATACGACCGGAGGTTCAAGGTGCAGGGACACACCTGGGGCTGCTGCAGCTCTTGGTGGCTTCCCTCAGGTGGGATGTGTGTTTGTGGGGTTTGTGCCCCGCCAGCAATGCCCCCTCACCCCCTTTCTCCTGCCCTTTCCCAGCCCATCAAGCGGGATTTCATTCTCACCCCCAAGTACTTCTACCTGATCGGGCGGGAGAAGGTGAAGAAGGGGCCTGAGAAGGGGCAGATCAAGGAGGTGCTCAAGAAGAAGGTGGAGCTGCAGGCAGTGAGCGGCGTCTCGCTGAGGTGTGTCCCTCACCAGGGGCTCTCCCCATGGCTGGCCTTCCCCTCTCTCCATGCCCTGCTGCTCCCCAGTCCCTCATGCAGCCCTGAGGAGGGGGCTCCCCATGGGTGCTTTGGGAAGCCAGGGAGTTTTCCAAATCGCCCTTCAAATTTCCTTGGGGTGGACCCAAGCCCTGTGGGGTCTCCAAATCCCCCCCAGCCCAGCTGGAACTAGCCTTGGTGGGGTTGACACCCCTGGTTGCTCCTCCAGCACCAGGCAGGACGACTTCTTCATCCTCCATGAGAATGATGCCGACAACTTCTTGGAGTCCATCTTCAAGACGGAGCTGATCAGTCTCCTGTGCAAACGCTTCGAGGAGATCACCCGCTCCAAGCTGCCCCTCTCCTTCAAGGACACGTAAGGATAGAGGCCAGGAGAGGTGACAAAGCAGGACAGGGTCCTGTCACTGCAGCCTCATGGCTTGTCTTGCCCCCAGACTACAGTTTCGGGTGAAGAAGGAGGGCTGGGGCGGCGGTGGCACCCGCAACGTCACCTTCGTCAGAGGACAGGGCGACGTGGCCGCCCTCAAAGCTGGAGGCAAAACCCTTACGGTCAGCATCGGGGATGGGCTCCCCAGGAATGCCAGTGAGTGCCCGGGCACTGGGGGGTGGCAGAGGGGGGACACAGGAGCACTGGGGTCACAGGGCACAGCTGGAGGCCTGGAAGCATTGGGGTGAGCTGGGTGTACCCTGTGGGGTTTGTGTCTCCCCCATTTCTGCTCTGGTGATGGGACCTTCGGGGAACAGGGTTCAAATGGGGGGACAGCCCCTACAGCTGGCTGTGAGGACTGTCACGTAACGGGGGGCTTGTGTCCCCCCAGAGCCCACAAGGAAGGGAGCAGCACAGGGCAGAGGTGGCAGCAGGTGTCCCGCACCTTCCCGAAGTGCCCCATCAGCACCCAGAGGTGAGGAGGGGGTACGGGGTGGGGGATACAGGGGGTGCAGGCTGTGCATGGCCCCCCTGTAATGCACCCTCCTGGGATGGGCCGTTCCAGGAGCCTGCAGGAACGGGGGTCCCCAGATCCCCCGCGGGGATGGCCGGGCACAGAGGGACACCTACAGGATGCCCCAGAAGCAGACGCGGGGCCCCCCGGCCGCGGCGCTTCCCGCCCGCAGCGCCGGCCACCAGCCCAAGGCACGGCCCCCATCCGAGCACAACATGGACTTCCTCAACGTGCCCGACCAGGGCGTGGCCGGGTAGGTCCTGTCCCACGTCCCTGTCCCTGCCCCATCCTCCTCTCGCACTGCTACCAGCACTGCAAGATGCTTTCCCTCTAAGGAGGGGACCAGATGTGTCCCCTCCTCGGTGACAGGGGATGCGCCCTGGCTTTGCTGGCAGGACACATCTCCCAGGCTCTTGTGCATCCCAGTCCCTGCACTGGGAGAGCACGCACAGAGCATCCCATGGGTGGGGGACAGCAGGGTGGGCAGCTCATCCTGCCCCAGTCCTCCCAGTCCCTGAACTGGGACCACCCAGCTGTGCTGCAAGCATGGAGCATCCCATGGATAAGAGGGGGAGAGCAGGAGGGTGCAGCTCATCCTGCCCCAGCTCCCCCAGTCTGTGCACTGGGAATACCCAGCTGCAGGCAGAGAGCACCTGAGGATGGGCAAGAGGGTGCAGCTCATCCTGCCCCAGTTCCCCCAATCCCTGAACTGGGAGAATCCACCTGCAGGCATGGAGCATCCCACTGGTGTGGGGCAGCAGGGTGGGCAGCTCATCCTGCCCCAGCACATGCCATCCCACGGGTGTGTGGGTGCAGGGGGCAGCAGCACATGCCCTCCCACGGGTGTGTGGGTGCAGGGGGCAGCAGCACATGCCATCCCACGGGTGTGTGGGTGCAGGGGAAGCAGCACATGCCATCCCATGGGTGTGTGGGTGCAGGGGGCAGCAGCACATGCCATCCCAAGGGTGTGTGGGTGCACAGTGGGCAGAGGCAGCAGCACATGCCATCCCATGGCTGTGTAGGTGCAGGGGGCAGCAGCACATGCCATCCCATGGCTGTGTGGGTGCAGGGTGGGCAGGGACAGCAGCACATGCCATCCCATGGGTGTGTGGGTGCAGGGGGCAGCAGCACATGCCATCCCGGTGCCCTGCCGGTGCAGACCCCATCCCTCCCGCCCACAGGGTGCAGCGCCGCCGCAGCGTGGGCCAGCGGCCGCCCCCAGCCCGGCGCCCCAAGCCGCAGCCCAGGGCGGAGGGGCCGCGCTGCCGGGCCCTGTACCAGTACATCGGGCAGGACGTGGACGAGCTCAGCTTCAACGTGGGGGATGTCATTGACATCCTGATGGAAGGTACCAGGCTCCTGCCCTGCCCGCCTCCTCTCCCTGCCCTGCTGGCAGCACAGTTGATTGATTGATTGTCTTCTCCCTCCCCAGATGCTTCTGGCTGGTGGAAAGGCCACCTGCACGGCAAAGAAGGGCTTTTCCCTGGGAATTATGTGCAGAGGATCTGAGCTGGAGGAAAAGGAGGAGGTCACCATCCTCCCACCGCACCTCCAGAGGCTGGGCCCAAGGGCACCTGAAGTTTTCCTACCAAGTTCAAAACTTCACAAAAACTTCCAAACCGTGAAGTTTTCCTACCAAGTTCAAAACTTTACAAAAACTTCCAAACAGTGAAGTTTTCCCACCGATACTGGCACGGAATGAGCGTTTCCTCAAACCCCCCCAGACTGTGCCGGTGCCAGGGGCTGGATCCCACAGCCCCTTCAGTGGGGGCACCCTGCAGCAAGGACAGGCTCTTGGCTGCTTGTTAGTACCCAGGGACTTTAAAACTTCTTTGTGATATCAATAGAATTGTTCATAATTTTTTTGTCCATAAATAAGAAGACTCAGGAAAGCTGACTCACATTTTGAGTTTGGGGGTTGTATTTCACCCACTGTGGCTGTGTGACAAAAGCTGTGACGTGGGCAGGCACAGATCAGAGGCGGCCCCGTTCCTCCCACCATGAACCCTCCAGAAAATGCTGAATACATCAACCAGCTCTGCCAGGCTCCAGTTTAGGCATTTCCAGGCTCCGCTGTGGCTCTGGATCCCTCACACAGCCGGCAAAGCAGGTGCAGGGCGGTGCTGCCGTGCCTGGCTCGGCACAGGAACAGCTCCGAGGATCCCTCAGGCAAAGCCCTCAGAGCTGTCACTGCCTTTCCTGGCGGTGCTCGGGGGCAGCTTGTGGGGTCTCATCCCTGAGGGACGCTCGGTGTGGCAGCCACGACCCTCTGTGGCAGGGGCGCAGCCGGGCTGGGCTGTGGGCTGGGGGCTGAGCCCCACCCGGGGCTGCCCCAGGAGGGTTCAGCCGGGAGAGGGAGGAACAGGGCTGGAATGTCCACCTCATGTCCGGCCCCATGTCCGGCCCATGTCCGCCTCATGTCCGGCCCCAATGTCCGCCCTCATGTCCGCCTCATGTCCACTCCCTGTCCGCCCCATGTCCACCCCATGCCCACCCCATGTCCGGCCCCAATGTCCGCCCTCATGTCCGGCCCCATGTCCGGCCCATGTCTGCCTCATGTCCGGCCCCAATGTCCGCCCTCATGTCCGGCCCCATGTCCGGCCCATGTCTGCCTCATGTCCGGCCCCATGTCCGGCCCCAATGTCCGCCCTCATATCCGGCCCCATGTCCGGCCCATGTCCGCCTCATGTCCGGCCCCAATGTCCGCCCTCATGTCCGCCTCATGTCCACTCCCTGTCCGCCCCATGTCCACCCCATGCCCACCCCATGTCCGGCCCCAATGTCCGCCCTCATGTCCGCCTCATGTCCGCTCCCTGTCCGCCCCATGTCCGGCCCCAATGCCCGCCCTCATGTCCGGCCCCATGTCCGGCCCATGTCCGCCCCATGTCCGGCCCATGTCCGGCCCCATGTCCGGCCCATGTCCGCCTCATGTCCGGCCCCAATGTCCGTCCTCATGTCCGGCCCATGTCCGGCCCATCTCCGGCCTCCCCGCCAGGCCTGCGCCAGAGGAAGTGACGGCAGGCTGATCCCACAGAGCCAAGCCCTCCTCTTCCTCCCTCCTTGATCCCACAGGCCCCGGCCCTCCTCTTCCTCCCTGATCCCACAGCCCGGCCCTCCTCTTCCTCCTGATCCTACAGAGCCCAGCCTGATCCTACACAGCCCAGCACTGCTTTTCCTCCCTGATCCCACAGCCCAGCCCTCCTCTTCCTCCTTTCCTGATCCTACGGAGCCCAGCCTAATCCCGCAGAGCCCGGCCTGATCCCACAGCCCAGCCCTCCTCTTCCTCCTGATCCCACAAAGCCTGGCCTGATCCCACAGCCCGGCCCTCCTCTTCCTCCTGATCCCACAGAGCCTGGCCTGATCCCACAGCCCAGCCCTCCTCTTCCTCCCTGATCCCACAGCCCAGCCCTCCTCTTCCTCCCTCCCTCCCAAGCACTGGAGCTGCTCCCCTGTCACACAGACCTTCCTCCCCAACCCATTTGGGGTCCAGCGGTGTTCAGGACACCCTTTGTCCTTCAGGGAGGGATTAACAGCAGGCAGATCCCCACTGGGGTGGGAAGTTCCCCATGGAATTGCAAACTCCTCACAGCCCCATCTGGGAATTGTGGGTCCCCCCTCCCCCTATTATGGGTTTTTCAGCCCCTGTACTCCTCGGGATGATTTTCCCTTTAAATCACAGCTTTTTAGGAGTCCTTGCACTGCAGAGTGCAAGAGGGAGGTGTCTGATTTTATTTTAATGGAAAATATTGGCTTTGGGAAATCTGGGGATGTGGGGAACTCCTTCCTGCCCTTCCTGGGGCTGGGGAATGGGGGGCAGTGGGTGCTGTCAGGGGGGTGTCCCTGCTCAGCCCTGCAGGAATGTGGGAGCTGGGCCAGCTCAGGCACCCCTGGGCTGCTCCAGAGGGCTCCAGGTGCTCCAAAGGGGTTCCCGGGGGTTTGGGCGTCTCTCAGGGGCTTCTGTTGCTGTGAGGATCCTGGAGGGGCCTGGGCTGCTCCTCGGGGCACACATGAGCTGGAGGGGTGCTCCCGAAAATCCGGGATGTTCTCTAAAATCAAGGGTGTTCCCAAGAGTCCAGGGTGCTCCCAAAAATCCGGGGTGCTCCCAGGAGTCTGGGGTGCTCCCAAAAATGCAGGGTGTTCCCAGGAGCTTCTGCTGTTTCCCAGGAGCTTGGGGTGCTCCTAAAAATCCAGGGTGCTCCGAAAAATCAGGGGTGCTCCTAAAAATCTGGGGTGTTCCCAGGAGCCCGGGGTGCTCAGAGGGCCCTGGGATGCTCCAAGAGCTCCAGCACTTCCCCCAGGACTCAGGGTCTGAGCAGCCCAGGATGCTCTGGAGCCCCCCGGACTCTGCAAAGCCCCAGGAGGCTCTGAGGAGTCCCAGATGCTCCAAAGCCCCCCCATAATCTCCCAAAGCCTCAGGATGCTCCATCAGCCCTGGAATGTTCCAAAGCTCCTGGGGCACTCAGCAGACTCCCTGGAGGCTCCAGGATGTTCCAAAAGCCCTGGGATGCTTCAAGGCCTTCAGGAGGCTCAAGGCCCTGGGATGCTCTGAGCCCCTGACATGATCCCAGACCCCAGGATGCTCCAAGGGCCCTGGGATTCTCCAAAACCTCCATAATGCTCCAAAACCCCGGGATGCTCCAAAAAACCCTGGGATACTCCAAAACCCTGGGATGCTCCAAAAGCCCAGGATGTGCTCCAAAACCCCTGGAATCTCCAAAACTCCCAGGATGCTCCAAAATGCCAGAATCCTCCAAAACCCCTGGAATCCTCCAAACCCCCTGGAATCCTCCAAAAGCCCCGGGATGCTCCAAATACCCCAGGATGCTCCAAAACCCCGGGGATGCTCCAAAAACCCTGGGATG
The DNA here is from genome assembly GCF_012460135.2 of Molothrus ater. Taxonomy (NCBI): domain Eukaryota; kingdom Metazoa; phylum Chordata; class Aves; order Passeriformes; family Icteridae; genus Molothrus; species Molothrus ater. Next base: position 37,296 of record NW_026530824.1, on the reverse strand, counting down.
CTCCAAAAATCCCAGAATGCTCCAACACCATCAGGATACTCCAAAATCCCCAGGATGTTACAAAACTCCTGGAATCCTCCAAAACTCTGGGATAATCCAAAACCCCCGGGATCCTCCCAAACCCCTGGAATCCTCCAAAACCCCCAGGATCCTCCAAAACCTCCAGGATGCTCCAAAACTCCGGGATGTGCTCCAAAAGCCCTGGGATGCTCCAACACTCTGGGATGCTCCAAAACCCCTGGAATCCTCCAAAAACCCCGGGATGCTCCAAAAACCCCAGGATGCTCCAAAAACCCCAGGATGCTCCAACACTCTGGGATGCTCCAAAACCCCTGGAATGCTCCAAAACCCTCGGGATGCTCCAAAACCCCTGGGATGCTCCAAAACCCCCGGGATGCTGGAGCAGACGCTGGGATGCGGGGTGCGGAGAATCTCCCGGGAAAAGCAGCTGGGGAAGGGGGGGAACGGGGCGGGGCGGAACCGGGTCCCCCCCCCCCGAGGCCCCCGCCCGCCCTTCCGCACGTTCCTTCCTCCCCCCCGTCATCCTCCTCCTCCTCCTCCTCCCCCCGCTCTCGCGACAGCTCCGCACAGAAAATGGCCCCGCGGCCGCCCCGCCGCTGATGCGCGACCCGGACGGCGCCGGCCCCGCCGCAGCCCCGGTACGGCCGGGAGGGACCGGGAGGGACCGGGGGAGGACCGGGATCAGGGAATGGACCGGCACCGGGAATGGACTGGCACAGGGGGTGCGGGGTCAGCGGGAGCTTTACCGGCACCGGGGCTGTACCGGCACCGGGACCGTATCGGCACCGGAGAGGTGCCGGTATCGGGGATGTACCGGCACCGGGACCGTATCGGCACCGGAGAGGTGCCGGTATCGGGGATGTACCGGCATCGGGACCGTATCAGCACCGGAGAGGTGCCGGTAGCGGGGATGTACCCGTATCGAGGCTGTACCGGTATCGGGGATATACCGGTATCGAGGGTACCCCGGCACCGGTGGGGTGCTGACACCGGGAAGGGAGCACTGGCACCGGGGGATGTACCGGGCCAGGGGTGTGCTGGCACCGGAGCTCGATCGGTACCGGGGATGAACCAGCACCGGGGCTGGATCGGTACCGGGGATGAACCGGCACCGGGGCTGTAGCGGTACCGGGGCTGTAGCGGTACCAGACGATGGACCGGCCCCGGAGCTGCACCGGGGACAGCAGCGGTACCGGAGCAGGGCCCGGGGTACCGGGGCTTTGCAGGGAGCCGGGACCTGCCCCAGCCCCGGGGCCGCTGCTCGCAGGGGCTCCGGATCACGGTGCCACTGCCCATGGGGTGGTGGCCGTGGGTGTCACTGCCCCCTGGGTTGTAGCCTTGGGTGTGTGGCCCATGGGGGGCTACCAGCCCCAAAACCAGTGGCCATGGGGGCTACCCTGGGGTTGCCACTTGTGGGGCTGACAGGGAGCCACTAGCCCTGGGTCCTGACAGGTGTGTGGCTTGTGGGAGCAGCAGGACCTTCTCACATCCCGGGATGCACCTGCCGGGACCTGGCCGTGCTCCCTCCATCCTCCCACAGCTCCTGGAGCCGCTCTGTGGCTGTCAGAGCCCGGGCTCCTGGCCTTGGCCATGGGGTGAGCTCGCCTGGAGCTGGGCTCAGCTTTGTCCAGGCTCAGGGAGGGAGCTCCAACATCCCCAGGTGGCTCCTGAAGGCAAAGTGGGGTTTTTCCCGTGGGCAGGTAAAGGTGGGCACCGGGGTGGTGTGGGGATGTGGGGAGATGGCAGCAGGGCTTGGAGTGATCTGGGGGACAGTGGGGACCCTCTCTTTGGAGGGAAGAGAGGCCTGGGCTGAGCTGCCCCGTGGATGTGACACCAAGGCCAGCACGGGGCTCAGCATTCACCCCTCTGGATGCCCACCCGGGGTTTGGGGTGGACTCCTCAGGCTCTGCAGGCAGATCCTGATTGGAAAGCAGGGAACCCCCCCAGGGAGGAGTGGCACCCCAACAGCAGCTCTGCCCCAGCCCGGATTGGGGCACCCACCTTGCCTGGGACACCCGGAGCATCCCCCCCATCACCCCCCAGCTCTGTGAGGGCTCCCCGCGCTATCTGAAGCTCCAGGAGAACCCTCAGGGTGTGTTTTAGTCGGGGCTGGTGGCCCTGGCAGGAGCGGAGCCTCCCCCGGCGCTCGCCGGCTGCGCGATCACATGAGCCCCTTGTTCCGAGCCTTTGTCTCATCTCCTGCGCCGAGGAGCCGCGTTTGGGGGCAGCCTCCTCATCCTCGGGCCTCAGAGATGCTCAAATCCGATTATTTGTCCCATTTATCCTCGCGGGGTGGGATGAGCAAAGCCTCGGGGTATGGATAAAGCCCCCGGGTGGTTTGAGGGGGATGAGCTGTGTTAATTATTCACTGAATCAGCAGCACAGCCTGCTCGGGGTCATGGGCAGCTGCAAACATCCTGCCCACCCTCATGGCTGGCAGCCCCTGGAAGGGTTTTTGGGGTCCCTGTTCACCCCACAGGGGTTGGGATGAGGGAGTTTTGTGCCAGCAGCTTTTTGGGGTGGCAGGAAATAATAATAATAATGGGGATAATGACAGCAACAGTGGTGGCTGGGTTTGGGGTTCCAGGGCAGCTTTGCACTGGTGGTCACATCTTGGGGGGAGCCATATTTCTGGGGGGGGGGCTGTCTCTGGAGGAATTGTGTCACCAGGGGGGTGACACCTCTGGGGCAGTCACGATTCTGGACAGTCACATTTCTGGGGCAGTCACATCTCTGGATCAGTGACATCTCTAGGACAGTCAGTCTCTGGGGCAGTCACACCTGTGGGGCAGTCACATTTTTGGGACAGTCACATCTCTGGGTCAGTCACACCTGTGGGGCAGTCACATTTTTGGGTCAGTCACATCTCTGGGACAGTCACATCTCTGTATCAGTGACATCTCTGTATCAGTGACATCTCTGGACCAGTCACATCTTTGGGCCAGTCACATCTCTGGGGCAGTCACGTTTTTGGGTCAGTCACATCTCTGGTGACCACAGGAGGTCACTGGGGATGGGGACAGTGGCAGCTCAGCAGCACCTGGGCCGGGGTGTCACACTCAGGCTGCAGAACAGACAGTCCTGGAGCAGGGGGAGCATTGGCCAGCATGCCGTGGGAGGTGACAAATGACAGCAAGATGATCCAGGTGCCACCTGCTCTCCAAAAACCTGGCTGGGCACAGGGTGATGCCACAGTTCTGCCACCGTGTCCTCTGCCATGTCACCTGTGGGGAACACTGGGGCCACAGGCCAGGTATCCATCCTGCCTGCCCTCACACAATCTGCTCAAGAGGTTTCCCAGCTTTTCCAGAGAAAAAAAAAAATCAGCTTACAAGGCATCACTGGGATGCTGCAACAGGGAGTGCCACTCTCCATGTGGCATCTGTGATCCCAGAGGGACAGGACGGAGGTTCCAACACCCCAAGGCACTGCTGGCTTTGACCCTGGAGCTCCAGGAGCTCCTGTCCCTGCTGCAGTGCTGGTGGGGAAGAATTTTCCTGATTTCTTGGGGAAACTTCCCTGTGCTGCCCCTGAGCTCTCAATGCCATGACCCTGCTCCCTTTGGGCTCATCTGGAGCCTGTCAGTCCCAGGGCTCTGCCAGGGGTGCTGAGCCCAGGCTGGGCCACCCAGCTTTGATCCAGAGGGGCATTTCCAGCAGGCAGCAGGAATTTTGCTTCACTGCGCTCTCCAGCACCGGTGGTTCCAGCTCTGACACTTCAGGGTTGGACACCAAAATGTGACAGTGCCACAGGGACATTGCCCAGGGGCTGGGCAGGCAGGCACAGCCCTGCCTTGATCTTTCCAGCATTGTCTCCCCCAAAAAGAAGATTCCCAAGATCCTTTTTCCCACCAAACCCCTCATTTCCACCTGATAAACAAAGCTCCATCAAAGCTGCTGGGAGCTTTCCATGTTTTCCCCATGTCCTGCAGGGATGGAGGATGGAGATGGAGCATCCCTTCCATCCAGGGCTGAATTTCCCCTCCTGGGCCATGAGCAGCCCCAGCCCTGCCCCAGATTCCCTTTTCCATGGCCAACCCCCCTCCATGGCTGGCTGATTCCATCCTGAGGCTGCTGATCTGAGAAAACAACAACAAAAAAGGCCCCACAACCCCCAGACAAAGGCAGGAGCCCAGGGGCAGCCACAGGAATAATCCCACGTGGATTTTTTCCCCCTCCCTGATTTATTTCCTGCTGGGCTGTGATCCCAGTGTGCTGGGTGCTGCAGGAGCAGCTGCTGAGCCAGGCTGAGCCCCTCTGGGCCAGAGCCCTCAGAGCCAAAAGCTGGGGAAATGCCTCTGGAGCAGATGTTAATGGGAAGGATGGGGTGGCCCAGCCAGCAGAGCTGATCCCCAGGGAGATCTCCCAAGGAGTTACTGAGCTCCTGGGAAGCATCTGCCAGTGCTCATTTCACAGCCCCAGCACTGATATTATTGTTGTTATTATTGTCATTATTATCAATATCAGCATTATCACCAAGGAGTTACTGAGCTCCTGGGGAAGCATCACCCAGTGCTCACTGCACAGCCCCAGCACTGATATTATTGTTGTTATTGTTGTCATTATTATCAATATCAGCATTATTATAAATATTTTTACTCTTTTAGCCTTTTTATTTTACCATTTTGTCCATATTTTCATCATTGCTTATTTTTTATTAGCATTAGTATCACCATTTTCTCTCTCACTCCAACATTAAGACACTACAGAGAAGTCTCCCAGACTGGGGGGTTTTCCAGATGATTTTCACTGGGAATTCCAGTTTGGCTTATCCATATGGGAGCCTCATGCCAAGCCAATGTAATTTTGGGCAAGAACTGTCCCCATGTGCCCATCATCAACTCCCAGTCACTCAGTGGGACCTGCTGCTCCTCCTGGCTTGGAAAACCCTTTGGGATTTTGAGGGGAGCTCCCAGTGAGCCCCCCAGCCCTGGGAGCAGGAGCAGCTCCAGCAATCCCTGTGCCTTGCAGGGGATCCCCTTGGAGGAATCCCTCCAGTTTGGGGGAAATTTTGGCTGCAGTTGCTGTGGGCTGGACACGAGCAGGAGCCTGGTGATGCCTGGGGGGATGTTTGGGGGCTTTGGGGACCATGCTGGGGTGGGAGAGGCAGGAAGGGACAATGACAGCTCTGGGATCAGCTCCGGGTGGGAGGGTCAGTCCCACAACCATGGAGCACCGAGGAGGAGGAGGGAAAAGAAGAAGAGGAGAGGAGAAGGGGAAGGGGAAGGGGAAGGGGAAGGGGAAGGAGAAGGAGAAGGAGAAGGAGAAGGAGAAGGAGAAGGAGAAGGAGAAGGAGAAGGAGAAGGAGAAGGAGAAGGAGAAGGAGAAGGAGGAAGAGGGAGTCACTGTGGCCCCGGGCTGGGCTCTGACCTCCCTCCTGCTCCCGGTGCAGCCCCGCCGGGAGGAGCCGCCCTGTCCCTGTCCCTGTGCCCGTGCCCAGCTCCGGCCAGGCCATGAAGACGGAGAAGGACGAGCCTGTGGCCACCTTCTCCCTGCGGGGGAAATTCGGCACGGAGGGGGCAGGTGAGTGCCCTCAGGGGGGCAGGAGCAGGGGAAACCTTTGCTCCTGTGGCTGGGAGGTCCCTTTGGGTGAACTCCGCCCACGGGGATGTGCCCAGGTGTGCCAGGGCGTGCCTGGGTGCGCAGGTGGCATCACCCAGCGTGATCCAGCCACCATCAGGCTTCACCTGCACCAGCACAGCCCCTCCCAGCCCTCACATTCTGGGGGGCTCCGGCTCTCCAGCCAGACCCCCGGCCCCATTTCCCTGTCCTGAAGGGATGGGGAGGGCACAGGGGGGATTTGGCAGGGCAGAGGGATGGGGAGGGCAGAGGGGTGGGGAGGGCAGAGAGGGATGGTTTGGCAGGGGTGGTTTGGCAGGGCCAAGGCATGGAGAGGGCAGAGAGGGATGGTTTGGCAGGGCCAAAGGATGGGGAGGGCAAAGGGATTGTTTGGCAGAGCTGAGGGATGGAGAGGGCAGAGAGGGGTGGTTTGGCAGGTCCAAGGGATGAGGAGGGCAGAGGGGTGGCTTGGCAGAGCTGAGGGATGGGGAGAGCAGAGCTCTGGTTTGGCAGAGCCGAGGGATGGGGAGAGCAGAGCTCTGGTTTGTCAGGGCCGAGGGATGGGGAGAGCAGAGGGGTGGTGTGGCAGGGCCGAAGGATGGGGAGAGCAGAGGGATGGTGTGGCAGGGCCGAGGGATGGGGAGAGCAGAGCTCTGCTTTGCCAGGTCCGAGCCTCCCAGCCTCTCCCCGCAGGCTGCAGTGACCCAGCCCTGCCCGGTGCCCCGATGCCGGTGGCGGGCAGCGGAGGGACCCCGGCCCCGGAGCTGCGGCCGCTGAAGCGCAGACCTGTCCCAGGTGAGGCCAGCCCCGCCCCGGGGAGGGGACAGCGACATCCGGGGCAGGGACGAGACTGACGGATCTGTGTCCTTGCAGGGAAACACTACCAGTGCTCGAGTTACGGCTGCAAACTGGCCTTCCCCAGCATGCAGGAGCTGATGGACCACCTGAAGGTCCACTACAGACCCACGCAGTCCCTCGAGGGTAGGCCAGGACACGCCACGGGCCCTTTTTTGGCTGGGAGGGGGCAGAGCAGGGCTCAGAGTGAGGCAGGGCTGGTGGTGGGGGCAGCAGGGAGGTGCCGCAGCCTTTCTGGCCAGGCTGTCCCCCCTGGGCTGGTGCTGAATCTCTCCCCGAATTCCTCTCTGCAGGCAAAACCTTCCAGTGCCCCACCCTGGGCTGCAGCGAGACCTTCCCCAGCATGCAGGACCTGATGGCCCACATGAAGGTGCACTACAAACCCAACCGCTACTTCAAGTGAGTCCTGATGCTCCCTGTCCCCTCCTGTCCTCTCTGGGGACACCTGGCCAGCAGAGCTGATCCCCAGGGAGATCTCCCAAGGAGTTACTGAGCCCCTGGGGAAGCATCACCCAGTGCTCACTTCACCTCCCCAGCACTGATATTGTTGTTGTTATTATTGTCATTATTATCAATATCAGCATTATCACCAAGGAGTTACTGAGCTCCTGGGGAAGCATCACCCAGTGCTCACTTCACAGCCCCAGCACTGATATTATTGTTATTATTGTCATTATTATCAATATCAGCATTATCAGCATTATTATAAATATTTTTACTCTTTTAGCCTTTTTATTTTACCATTTTGTCCATATTTTCATCATTGCTTATTTTTTATTAGCATTATTATCACCATTTTCTCTCTCACTCCAACATTAAGACACTACAGAGAAGTCTCCCAGACTGAGGGGGTTTTCCAGATGATTTTCACTGGGAATTCCAGTTTGGCTTATCCATATGGGAGCCTCATGCCAAGCCAATGTAATTTTGGGCAAGAACTGTCCCCATGTGCCCATCATCAACTCCCAGTCACTCAGTGGGACCTGCTGCTCCTCCTGGCTTGGAAAACCCTTTGGGATTTTGAGGGGAGCTCCCAGTGAGCCCCCCAGCCCTGGGAGCAGGAGCAGCTCCAGCAATCCCTGTGCCTTGCAGGGGATCCCCTTGGAGGATCCTTGGAGGAATTCCTCAGTTCCTCCAATTCCTGGGGAAGAATTTCCCCCAGTTTTGGGCAGATTTTGGCTGCAGTTGCTGTGGGCTGGACACGAGCAGGATCCTGGTGATGCCTGGGGGGATGTTTGGGGGCTTTGGGGACCACCCTGGGGTGGGAGAGGCAGGAAGGGACAGTGACAGCTCTGGGACCAGCCCCGGGCTTATCCACATGGGAGCCTCGTGCCGAGCTGTGGTGGCGTTTGCAGGGGTCTGAGGATGAGGGAAGAGACGAGGATCTGACTCCATGTTTCAGAAGGCTTCATTTATTATTTTATGATATATATTATATTAAAACTATACTAAAAGAATAGAAGAAAGGATTTCATCAGAAGGCTTGCAAGGAATAGAAAAGGAATTATAACAAAGGCTTGTGACTGACCAAGACAGTCTGGACATTAATTTATTATTATTATTATTATTATTATTATTATTATTATTATTATTATTATTATTATTATTATTATTATTATTAATCTAATTAATGATTGGCCATTAATTAGAAACAACTACATGAGACCAATCCCAGATGCACCTGTTGCATTCCACAGCAGCAGATAACCATTTTTTACATTTTGTTCCTGAGGCCTCTCAGCTTCTCAGGAGAAAAAATCCTAAGGAAAGGATTTTCCATAAAAGATGTCTGTGACACCGAGCCAATGTCATTTTGTGCAAGAACCATCCCCACATGCCCATCATCCCCTCCTGGTCACTCTCATGGCTCTTTTTGACCCCAGGTGTGAGAACTGCCTGCTGCGCTTCTGCACGCACCACTCGCTCTTCAAGCACCTGCATGTGATTGATTTACTAAAATTCCTAAATTTACTAAATTTAAATTAAAATTCTCTACCAATTTAAAATTTAACAACTATTACAAACTCTAAAATACAATTCAATGTTATAATACTTAATAATGATATAATTTAATATCTATTAATTAAGTATATAATCTACTTAATTCCTAAGTATTATCAATTTCTTTGATAGTTATTATTTTTATCAATTTCTTTGATATTATTATTATTATCAATTTCTTTAATAATCAATTTCTTTCTTGTCACTACATACATTATTTTTACTCTAATGTTTCCTCATAACAAAAAATATTAATATCAACAACTCATGTCATAAACATGGACCCCAACAGATCTCTGAGTTACACCAGGAGTAGCAACAACTTTGATTCTGCAAGCCCAGCTCAGGTCAGAGGGGTGCAGGACAATGTCTGTGACACAGAGCCAATGTCATTTTGGAGAAGAACCATCCCCACATGCCCATGCAATAACTAACTTACTGTTAGTTTTTGCTAGGTATACACATGCAAGTATCCACACTCCAGTGTAGATGCCCTGGACACCTCAATTGGGTAGATAGGAGTGGGTATCAGGCTCACCATGACCGTAGCCCAAAATGCCTTGCAATTGCCACACCCCCATGGGTACTCAGCAGTAGTTACTGTTAAGCAATGAGTGTAAACTTGACTTAGCCATAGCAAATCTAGGGTTGGTAAATCCTGTGCCAGCCACCGCGGTCATAGAGGAGACCCAAATTAACTTTATAACAGCGTAAAGAGTGGTCACATGCTATCCAAGAGAATTATCCAAGCTAAGACTAAAAAGCAACTGAGCTGCCACAAGTCACTCTCACGGCTCTTTTTGACCCCAGGTGTGAGAACTGCCTGCACCTCTTCAAGCACCTGCATGTCTGCTCGGTGTCACATGTCTGTGACACTGAGCCAATGTCATTTTGTTCAGGAACCATCCCCAATGCCCATCATCGATTCCCAGTCACTCTCACTGCTCTTTTTGACTGCAGGTGTGAGAACTGCCTGCACCTCTTCAAGCACCTGCACATCTGCTCGGTGTCACATGTCTGTGGCACCAAGCCAATGTCATTTTGTGCAAGAACCATCCCCAATGCCCATCATCCCCTCCTGGTCACTCTCATGGCTCTCTCCCCACCCCAGGTGTGAGAACTGCCTGCTGCGCTTCCGCACGCACCGCTCGCTCTTCAAGCACCTGCACATCTGCTCGGTGTCACATGTCTGTGACACTGAGCCAATGTCATTTTGTTCAGGAACCGTCCCCACATGCCCATTATCGATTCCCAGTCACTCTCACAGCTCTCTCCCCACCCCAGGTGTGAGAACTGCCTGCTGCACTTCCGCATGCACCGCTCGCTCTTCAAGCACCTCACGTCTGCTCGGTGTCACAGACATGTCATGTTGTTCAAGAACCATCCCCACATGCCCATTATCCCCTCCTGGTCCCTCTCACGGCTCTTTTTGACCCCAGGTGTGAGAACTGCCTGCTGCGCTTCCGCACGCACCGCTCGCTCTTCAAGCACCTCCACGTCTGCTCGGACAGCGCCAGCGGCCCCGCGCCGCCCCCCCGGCCGGTGCTGCCCCCCGCTCCCTCCAGCCCGGACAAGGAGCCCCCGGCCAAGCCCCCCGAGGCGCTGCCCAAGCCGCCGAGCGCGCTGCGGCCCCCGGAGAAGGAAGCGCCGGCGGCGGGCGCGGACTCAGCCCCGGCGGCGCTGCCCGGCTCGCTGGAGCCGCTGCTCCCGGGGGCCCCGCACCCCTTCCCGCTGCTGGAGCCCGCCCTGTTCGGGCCCTCGTCCTTGACTCGCTTCTCGGGGCCAGCCCCGTCCTCGGTGCCGGGGCCGTTCCTGTCCTACGTGCCCCCCTCGCCCTACGGGCTGGCGCAGCCCCCGGCTCAGCACCGCCTGCGGCCCTTCCTGCCGGGCCACGGCCCCCCCAGCGTCTCCAACGCCGTCTGGAAGAAAAGCCAAGGTGAGAGCACGGAGCCGTGCGGGACAAACCTTCTTCTGCTCCCGCCTTGACCAGCAGCAGCAGCTCCCCGAGCAGGACCAGAGGATCCGGCCCCTCCATCCCCTCCGGCCCGGCCATCCCCCCCACCCCAAAAAAAAAGCCCCGTCCCGCCCGTGCCATCCCCTGTGTGATGTTCGATTGAGCAAAAGCACCGGAAAACGCTTCCAAATTCTCCTCCAAATTGTCCCAACCAGCCCTGCTGCTCCCCGGCGTGCTGGGGGGGCCGGGCCAGGGCTGCCCTCCCACGAGTCCCCCCCCCCCAAGGGAGGGGAAGACCTAATGCTTGTCTCGGGCCTCGATTCCCTCCGCAGGTGTGAGTGTCAGCCCACTCCTCCCATGCTTTGGCTCAGGAGTGACTCCAGGTTAGTTTGGCACCTGCTGGGTGGGGGCTGCTTTCTGTCACTGGGGGGTTTGGGGGGCGGCGGGGGGGCGCAGGGGACGGGAGAGGCCCCAGGGGCACCGCGGTGCTCCCCGCAGGGCAGAGGGGGAGGGCGGGCTCCCTCCTTTCGGGAGCCCCGCGGACAGGGGATGCGGCTCCGAGGCAGGGGGGGGTTACCGGCTGCACCCCCCCAAAACCCCCCAGCCTGGCCCCGAGGGCAGAAGCAGCAGGAGGAGGAGCAGCAGCAGCAGCTCCAGTGCCCCCAGTGCCCCCAGAACCCGCCGTGCCCTGACCAGCCCGGCCCTTTGCTCCCAACATTCGGGGTTCTTCCCTTGGGAAGGGCTCCAGCCCCCACGGCCCCCGGCTCGGGGCGATCCCTGTGCTTCCCTGCCCGCCCGTCCTTGCAGGGCACTCCTCCGCCAGCCGCATCGTCTGGGAGCACACGCGGGGCCGCTACAGCTGCACGCAGTGCCCCTTCTCCACCGCCTCCCGCGACGAGATGACCCTGCACACCGAGGACCACCGCAAGAACCCCCCGGCCGGGCGCCTGGAGGCAGAGATGGGTACGGGAGGGACCCTCCCCGGCTGCCGGGATGCCCCCGGGGGTGGCAGGGATAGGGCACATCCTGCTCCCTCTGGCCTGGCACAGCCTGGCCGGGTTCCAGTCCCTGCTTCCCCAACCTGCAGCAGTGCCCGGGAGGGGTTTGTGTGCCCTCCCAGTGCCCCCAGCCCCTGCAATGTCCTTGGGGGTCTCTGTGTGCCCTCCCTGTGCCCCCAGCCCCTCAATGCCCCTGGGGGTGTCTCTGTGCCCTCTCTGCACCCCCCAAACCCTGCAATGCCCCTGGGCTCTGTGTGCCCTCCCAGTGCCCCCCAGCCCCTGCAATCCCCCTAGGGGTGTCTGTGTGCCCTCCCAGTGCCCTCCCAGTGCCCCCAGCCCCTCAGTGCCCCTGGGGTCTGTGTGCCCCCCAACCCCTGCAATGCCCCTGGGGGTCTCTGTGTGCCCTCCCAATGCCCTCCCTGTGCCCCCCAACCCCTGCAATGCCCCTGGGGGTCTCTGTGTGCCCTCCCTGTGCTCTCCCTGTGCCCCCCAACCCCTGCAATGCCCCTGGGGGTCCGTGCCCCCCTCCCCACGAGGTGCTGACATTCTCTTCCCTCTCCCTGCAGATTTCGGGGTGGGGCTGGCCCCGTTCCACGCCAAGCTGCCGCCGGAGATGGAGAACTCCCTGTACTCCCAGCTCTGATGCCCTCGGCTCCCAAGGGACTCCTGCACCTCCCCTGAGCCGGGCAGGGGCACAGCACAGCCCTGAGCTGGGACAGGAGCAGCAGAGGGGCCGATGTTTCCCCTGGAATTTCCTCTCCCCTTGCTTTGTATTTTCGGGAGCTCTCCAGCAGCCGGAGCCGCTGTTTCTCCCTCCCCCTGAAAGGTTTTGTTGCTTCAGCCCCGGGGGCTCTGCAGGGAGCCCGGTAGGTTCTCAGGAGTTAGTGGACTTCTCTGGAATGAGATCTCAGAAAAATAAATGGGAATTGTACAGGAGTGGCAGCCGGGAGAGGCTCTGTCAGTCCCCGTGGGGCAGGGGGAGCGGGGCTGGCACTGAGGAGCCCCCAAAAAAAACCAAAGGAGGGGGACATGGGGACACAGGGGGTGTGAGACCGTGCTCCTGGGCTGGCACTGCCAGGGGCTGGCTTGGGAAGGAGAAAGGGGAGAGTCTGAGAAAGGGGAAGGAGTTTGGGAAAGGGGAAAGAGTTTGGGAAGGGAGAAAGGGAAGAGTTTGGGAAGGGGAGAAAGTGAAGAGTTTGGGAAAGGGAGAAGGAGAAAGGGAAGAGTTTGGGAAAGGGGAAGGAGTTTGGGAAGGGGGGAAAGAGTTTGAGAAAGGGGAAAGAGGAGAGTTTAGGAAAGGGGAAAGGGAAGAATTCGTGAAGGGGAAAGGGAAGAGTTTGGGAAAGAGGAAAGGGGGGAGGTCTGAGGAAGGGGAAGGTCTGAGGAAGAGGAAGGGCCGCCCTGTGCTGCCCCTGCCCCCTGCCAGCCCATCCCAGATCACTCAGGGCTGCAGCCTCTGCCAGCTGCACCCCAACAACAGAGCAGGGTGGGACCCCCGGCCCCGGGCAGCCCCCGTGCCTGTCCCAGCCCTGCCGCACACGGAGGGCACAGAATGGCACAGAAGAGCCACTGGGAGGGGCTCGGGCCCAGGTGCCAGCCTGGGGGGCTGCACCCCCCGTGGGAGCAGCCTGGGGCTCCCCCAGCCCCGCTCTGCCAGCCCAGCCCAGCGGAGTGAAAAGTTTGCTGCAAACTGGTTTGAGGGGAGGCGTGCTGGGACCTGCCGGTGCCCGCGGCTGGGAGCGAGGGCTGGGAGCGAGGGAAGAGCCGGCAGCCCCTGCTCTGCTCCCGACGAGGGGAGCCCTGCTCTGCTGCCAGCGCTGGGAGGGGCCACAAACACCGGCAGAGGCTCGGAAAGGCTCAGTGGCCACCTGGGCGGGGTGGGCATCCCCTCCTGCTGCTGCTGCCATCCCTTCCTCCTGCTGCTGCCATCCCCTCCTCCTGCTGCCATCCCTTCCTCCTTCCTCCTGCCATCCCTTCCTCCTGCTGCCATCCCTTCCTCCTTCCTCCTGCCATCCCTTCTTCCTCCTCCTTCCATCCCTTCCTTTCTCCTGCTCCCATCCCTTCATCCTGCTGCCATCCCTTTCTCCTGCCATCCCTTCTTCCTCCTGCTGCCATCCTTCCCTTCCCTTCCCTTCCCTTCCCTCCCTCCTTCCATCCCTTCCCTCCTGCTGCCATCCCTTCCTTTCTCCTGCCATTCTTTTCTTCCTCCTGCTGCCATCCTTTCCTCCTGCTGTCATTCATCCTTTCCTCCTCCTTCCATCCCTTCCTCTTCTTCCTCCTGCCACCCCTTCCTTCCTCCTGCTGCCATCCCCCACAGGATGAGCAGCACCTGGGATGCCCCGGGGCTCTCTCCTGCAGCCCCCCCTGAGCTGGCACCGTGCCCTCCCCAGTCCATCCCAGTCCCCTCAGGCCCTGATGGACACCCTGAAGTGTCCCTGAGCTGCTCAGAGCTGACAGTGACAGCTCATCAGAGCCATGGGGTCACAGAGCACCCCAAAGGGAGGGACCCCGAGGTCCCAAAGAGGGGCAGGGGGCACAGCTCAGCCCCCGTGCCCAGCTGGCACAGGTGAGTGCCCTGCTCCTCCAGGGCAGTGCCACCCCAAAGGCAGGAGGGAGACCCTTCCCAGGCTGTCCCAGGCCCCCCCAAAGGGCAGCACTGGCCCAGGGGGTGCTGCAGACCCCACAGCAAAGCCCCCACTCTGTCCCTGCCAGCCCAGGCTGAGCCCAACCCAGCCCTGCTGGGGACAGGGGACAGTCCCTGCTCCCAGCACAAACCCAAACCTGCCCCAGAGCCCCCACTCCGAGCATTCCTGGCTGGTCCCAAGGCAGAGGCAGCCAAGACAAGCTCCATAGCAATGGATTTTTAAAAACTGAAGTCTTTATTAAAGTTTTATCCAAATTTTGTAACAAAAGATACAAAAGGGCTGGAGATCCTTATTTCTGGGACTAGTCTGACCAATCAAAACCTGACAGTTACTAGGCTAATATAAAATCCATACAATCTGCTAAAAATGCAGGGAAAAAAAATTAGAAGTAACTGCTGCTCTGACTTTTTTTTTTCTTTTTTTTTTTAAATTCCTTAAAACATTTATAAGTTACTCAGTTTGCATTTTACAGGATTAGTTCTTCTCCGAATGGTCACAGCGACTGTACAATGCAAGAGACACCAGCAAAGCGAGGCAGGGAGGGGGGGATGTGCTGCTGAACACACCCCCAGGAGGGGAGGGGAGGGCTGGAGCCTCGGCCCCGGGGACACACGGAGCCCCCAGTGGGAATGCCACAAAGTGCCAGTGCTTGTCTGCACCCCCGGGCTGTCCCTCTGTCTGTCCCTCCCTCCCTCCCTTCTCCCCAGGGATGCGCTGGTTGGACGCCTCTGGGATGGCAGGGAAGGTGGCAATGGGGTTGGGAATGCTGCATGAACCTGCCTGGCTCCCCCAAATCTCCCTCCAGCCACCAAAGGGTGCCACCTCCACAGTGGGGACACGAGGCTGGAGCTCTGTTCCCTGCTGGGAACCCAGGAGGAGGAGGAGGAGGAAGAGGAGGATGCCCAGGCCAGGCTGGCACCAGGGGCCCGTGCAGAGGTGGCACTGGCTGGCAGAAGGACCCTGAGAATTTCCAGGCTAACACGGTCTGCAGGAGCATGGATCACAGTGATGGTGGTGGCTGCACAGGGCTGTGCAGAGTGAAATGAGGGCTGGAGGAGCAGTACCCCCTCACCTGCATTCCCTATCCCTTCCCAAAGCTGCTGCAGGGCTCCCACAGCACAGGCACAGCCACAGGAACCCCCCTCACCTGGGACAGCCCAAGGGATAGTTCTTGAGTGGCCAGTTCCAGTTTATAAAATAAAAATAGGAAAGCAAGTGCAGGGTTACTGCAAGGTGCATCGCAGAGGTACCAGGTCATGCAAGCAGCCCCTCCCTCCCTCCCTCCCCCAAAACCCCAGGCACCCCCATCCCCAGCACTAAAGCATCTTCAAGCATGTCCAGAGATCACATCACCATGATTTCAGATCTGAGACACCCTCAGGATCCTTGTGAGTCCACGCAGATGAACCAGATTTTGCACCCGAGGTGGCTCAAAAAGCGTCTTCAGAGCCCTGGGCTGAGGGCACGAGGGTGGCAAAGGCCTTCTGTGCTGGCAGGGTGACAGCTGGAGCTCTGGGTCCAGTGTGGCACAGCTGATTTGGGACACACAGATACCCTAAGGAGGAGATTTTTTTTTTCCTCTTTTTTTTTTGGCTTTTTTTTTTTGCTTTTTTTTTGCTTTTTTTTTTTTTTTTTAAGCTGCTGCACAAACCACCGAACGGAGAAAAGCCTTTGGTCATGATAGTTGTGAGAAAAAAAAGTGAGCCTTGTATGGAAGATTCCCCTGAATGCCTACAGTATTCTAAATCTTAAAAAAATATATTGTGGACGCTGCAGCCATTACAAAGGGGGAGGAGGAGGAGTGGGAGACAGGGATTTACAGTCTCACACAGACACAACGGGGAGGTTAAGACAAGCACAGTCAGAGTCTGTAAAACTGATTGGCTCGCTGGCATCAGTCATCCTCATCATCCTCTTCGTCCTCTGCATCTTCCTCTCCTTCATCCTCTAGACTTCGTTTTCTCTTCTGCCCACACGGGTGGTCTGCAAAGAGAGGGGGGATTCACTCTCCAGCCCAGCCCAGGGACAGCAGCTGAGCTGGCAGGGGACAGCCTGGCACCATTTGGGAGCAGAACCATGGGACAGACTGGCACCATTTGGGAGCACATCCATGGGACAGACTGGCACCATTTGGGAGCAGATCCCCGGGACAGACTGGCACCATTTGGGAGCACATCCATGGGACAGACTGGCACCATTTGGGAGCAGGACCATGGGACAGACTGGCACCATTTGGGAGCAGATCCATGGGACAGACTGGCACCATTTGGGAGCAGATCCCCGGGACAGACTGGCACCATTTGGGAGCAGAACCATGGGACAGACTGGCACCATTTGGGAGCACATCCATGGGACAGACTGGCACCATTTGGGAGCAGATCCCCAGGACAGACTGGCACCATTTGGGAGCAGATCCATGGGACAGACTGGCACCATTTGGGAGCACATCCATGGGACAGACTGGCACCATTTGGGAGCAGAACCATGGGACAGACTGGCACCATTTGGGAGCAGATCCCCTGGACAGATTGGCACCATTTGGGAGCAGATCCAGCCTGCCCTGCCCCTCCTGCAAAAGCCTGGGCTCACATGAGACACCAACAACTTTCTCTGCCCTCCAAGCATCCTGTACAACAGCTGAAAATGGGATTTTTTTTTGTTGTTGTTGAGCACCCTCAAAACCACAGCATCTGCAGAAATCAGGGACTCCTAACCAAGCTCAGGCACTGTTGAGGCCTCAAATCCTGGGGCAGGTTTGGGACCCTCACTCCAAGGAGGACATTGAGAGGCTGGAGCATGTCCAGATAAAGGAATGGAGATGAGGAAGGGGCTGGAGCACCAGGAGAGGCTGAGGGAGCTGGGAAGGGGCTCAGCCTGGAGCAAAGGAGGTTCAGGGGGGCCCTTGTGGCTCTGCACAGCTCCTGACAGGAGGGGACAGCCAGTCTTGTCCCAGGTAACAAGGTAAGACAGGGTAAGAGGAAATGGCCTCAAGTTGCACCAGGTGAGGCTTAAATGGGATATTGGGAAAAATTCCTTCAAGGAGAAGGAGGTCAGGCATTGGCACAGGCTGCCCAGGAATCACCATCCCTGGAACTGCTCAAAAAAATGTGGATGTGGCACTTGGGGACAGGGGTCAGAGCTGAACATGGTGGTGTTGGACTCAGTATTAGAGGGATTTCCCAACTTTAACAATTCCATGATTCATCCAAGATTATTTGAATTCACACCAGCCACAATATTCTGCCAGCTTTCATCTGGGTGTTTGTTTGTACAGCCAGAGGAGCCTGGCCCCAAGCTCAGGTCTGAGAGGGGAATGTGCCCCCAAGAGATTCCCTCAGACCCTCCTGGGACAGAAGCCCTGCTCCTGCATGGCCCATCAGTTCCCAGAAGTGCTTTTCTGAGCAGCTGACCTCTCACATTTCCCAGAATTACCCAGCATGGCTGGAATTTCATCCCTTTCCCTCCCTGTGTGACCCTGGGTGATGATGACACTGCTCAGCACCAGCTCGGGCAAAAAAGCTGCAGCAACAACAGCACTGAGGCTGAGGAAGCTCCAAAAACACCAAATATTTGACTGTTGAAGGAGCTCTGCAAGAAATTGGATTGTTAGGACTCAACTCACCCTCTTCAGCTTCATCTTCTTCATCCTCCTCACCATCCTCCTCCTCATCTTCCTCCTGGAGTGAAAACAAGAGGGTTTGTAGCAAGAACCCCAATTCCCTGAGCACTAATCCCAGTCCTGCTCCCCTCTGAAGCCTGAGGGTGGCAGGAGAAGCTCTGGATCTCCAAGAGCTCCTCACATGCCAGGGATGGAGCTGCATGATCCATCACTCAGAGCCATGGAAGTGCCAGGCCAGGGCTGAACTGGAAACTCCCTGCAGTTTGTGGCTCTCAGCAGCCCAGAGGGCAGGGAGAAGCCAGAATGGATGGCAAACTCCTGAGATCTGCCCCCACAGAGGCTCCTGTGACACCTGGGTCACCACACAAGGGACACACGTGCGACCTGGTGACAGCCTCACCTCATCATCTACTCCATCCTCCTCCTCTTCACCTTCCAGATCATCGTCTTCATCTTCCTCGTCATCAATGACTTCTTCATCCAAATCATCTTCCTCCTCGTCATCCTCCTCTTCCTCACCTTCTACCAAAAAGGGGGAAGGAGGGAAGTGCCCCAGTTCCCAAACCCAGGCACCTCTCACCCCTCAGTGCTGTGTGAGCAGCAGGCAGGGGTCACAGAGGATGAGGAGGGACAGCACCAAGCCCTGTCACCTCCCAACAAGCCCTGTCACCTCCCAACATGTCCCACTCCCTCCCAGGAGTGGGCTGGGGGAGGAAGAAAGGGTAAAGACCCACAGAGCCCCTCCTGCAGTGCCAACCCCACTGCTGGAACCCACCCTAAAGTGCAAAAGGGGTCGTTACCAAGCAGGAAAACCAGGAGGAGAAAAAACCCTCACCTTCCCCATTCTCATAATCATCTTCCAGTGCATCCCCATCTGCTTCAGGGTCTGAGTCAGGGGCTTCCTGCTCATCAGCATCAAAGCCATCCAGGTAGGTGAGCTGGGGCAGGAGGGCGAACACGCTCTCCCGGTAGTTGATGAGCATCGTCACCTCACAGTTGAACAGGTCCAGACTGTGGAGGTTTGGCAACTTTTTCTGCAAAAAATCCATTTGTTAAGGTTATTTACAGTGCTGTCTGAAGATCAAGAAGGCAAGGAAGGGTGGTTGGGGCACTGCCCAGGTCCAGCACAGAGTGGTTCTGCCACAAATGCTCCTCAGATGGAGAGGAGTCATTGCTCCTCTCACTGTTGGCACAAGAAATTTCTGTCCAGCTCCTCTGTCCTGGCTTCCCTTTCTGGAACAAACTCTCTGTGTATTTGCAAATCTTTCTTGCTTCTGAGCAGGCCCAGCAAGCTCAGGAGCAGCTGAGCTGGACTCATCCTGCTCAAAAGATCAGGCAGAGCTCAGGGAGAGCTGCAGCCTGGGTGCCCTTGGCACAGCCCAGCTCAGGCTGTCACAGCGGGCACCATGCCAAGGAAAGGAGGAGCAAAACAATCCCAAATTCCTTCTGGAGGGAATGGATGGACAAAACAGCCAGTGAGACACATGCCCTGTGTCAGACCTGTCCCTCACAGCATTCCTGGGGCAGCTCAGGTGGAGCCTCAGAGGCCTTTTCCAGCCTCGCTGACCACTGTGGGAATGGGAATGGGAGCCCTGCAGTGCTGGCACAGCAGAACCTTCAGGCTGATGGGACAGATGCCCTCAGTGCTGTCCAGTTACCTCATTCCATGACACCCCAGGTGCCACCTACCTCCAACTGCCTCCGACCCTTTCCCGGTCCCTTCTCAGCTGGGCACTGAGCATCCACAGTTTTACTCATCCAGCCCCATTTCACGCTTCTTTTAGCAACTGGCTGCTGCTTTTCCAGACTGAGGAGCCATTAACTACTGGCCCAGCCTCAAACTGGGATCAAATCTGTTCCCATCAGAACCACGAAGTGCTGTTGGAACAGTGACCAAGACGTTGGATTCCTGCTGCACAGACCCAATCCCCAAAGGAAAAGCCATCCCTGGGATTCCAGCACAGCCTCCACTCACCAAGGGCTCCAGGGTATTGATGTCTTTGATCTTGTTGCCACTTAGGTTCAAGTGTGTCAGGTTGGGAGTTTTCTCTGCTAGAACTTCAAGGCCACCAGAAATCCTATTATCACTCAGCTCCAGCTGAAGGGAGGGAATATCACATGGTCACCAAGTGTTTCAGCTCGTGATACAGGGAAGGAAATTGCACTGAGAACTGGGCTACAACGAGCACCCAAATTTCAGCTCACAGAGCAGCAGGTCAAGTTTGCCCTTAAAAACCCTTTCCTGCAGGGGCACAGCTCTGCCAGCCACCCCCATGCTGGTAAGTGCTCCAAAATCCAAAATATTTATGGTGTCATGAACGTTCTGACAGCAGCCCAAGAGCAGAAAAGCAAGACGGGAAGGGCACTAAACACCTGAAGAGCTCAGAAGGGTTTTGTTGCATGTTAAAACCGACCCCTCTCACTTGCTCAGCACACAAGGAGCAAAATTCAAGATATTTGCTGGCAAATACAGAAAAACCAACAGCCACCAGGGGCAGCACAAGGCCAAGGGCTGCTGGAGATGGCAGCAGAGTCCTGACTCACCTTCCGGAGCTTGTTGAGTTTGGGGAGGTTGGACACAGACAGCAGGTTGATGTTGATCATGCTGAGGAACTCCAGGTTCTCAAAGTCTGAGGAGAGGCCGACCACCTTGCCATCCTCTGAGCGACAGTTGTCCAGGACCAGCTCCTTCACCTGCACAGGGACACCCAGAGCTGGCACCAGAGCTGCCACCGTCCCCCTGGCCTCGAGGTGACATCGCCAACACACCCAGAGCACTGAACCTCCAGGTCCTCCTCACTCAAACTGAGGACCTTAAAACCAAACAACTTTTGGTGACAGTCCCTCACCGTGGTTGGGGTTTCAGCCTCTAAGCACAAGCCACCAACACACTGCTGCTGTCCCCACCAAGTCCCCACCTCCAGGGGTTTGGAACCACGAGGTCACATCCCAAAGCTCCCTGCGCATCAATAAAGCTTTCAGAGTCAGCTTCAGGCTCTGCTAACGAGGGGCCAAACGAGGTCAGCTGGGTTTGTCCCCTCCCACTTTGTCCCCCCACACCCCTGGGGTGCCAGGAAACCCGTCCCCACAGGACTGACCTCGCTGTGACAGTGACAGTGAGGTGACACAGGTGCCTGGGCAGGGCTCAGCACACGAGCCCAGCCTCAGGCTGGTGACACAAGACCACTGATGGCACCAAACATTGTGCCCAGCATGGATTCCACATCCAGGAGCCTCCAGGAGGTTCAGCACACGAAGGAATCAACCCCCCCATGCCACCAGGACCACCAAGCACCAGCACAGAACTGTCCTGGAGGGAAACACCCCTGTCTCCCCAGATGCAGCCCCAGCTCTCACAAACCACTCCCAAAACCTGCTTTCACCCCACACATTCTTGACAGCAAGATGCAAAAATGAGCCTTGGCCAGAAGGCTTGTGGCGCTCTCCAAATCCCTCCTTCGCAGCGCTCCCATTTTCCCTCTCCTGCTCACACCAGCCAGCTCCCAGAGTCATTTTAAACACTCTGCCTTCCCAGAGAGAGAGCCTGGGGCTGAGGGCCATCTCTGCCACCTGCACAGCACAAGCTCAGAATGAATTATCACCTCAAACTCCTCAAGTGGCATCGCTGCTCGGGGGTTTGAGGTGAGGCTCTCCGAAGTTTTGGAGCAGAGTTTGTTTTGCTCCCCAACACGTCAGAAAACTGATGTGCCCCAACCAAAGTGGGACTGTCACTGCGGTGAGGGGAAAGGTGGCAAAGGCCAGGCCTGGGTGGCTGCTGCTGTGAGGTGTAGGCACAGAGGTGAGCCTGAACTCCAGCAGGTCATCATGGAATTCCGGAATGGTTTGGGTTGGAGGGGACATCAAAGCCCATCCAGTGCCATGGCAGGGACACCTTCCACTGTCCCAGGCTGCTCCAAGCCCTGTCCAGCCTGGCCTTGGGCACTGCCAGGGATCCAGGGGCAGCCCCAGCAGAGCCTAACCCAGCCAAGCCCAGCTTTACCCCAGGCCGGGCCCTTTCTGAGGTCCCAGGACACTCAGCAGGTCCCGGGACACGCAGGGACACCCAGCCCTGACCCCGCTGGCTCTGCAGATCCTGGCGCCCGCAGCTCCTCCTGCTCAGCCGTTCTGCTCCTGCAAATCCCCTGGCCCTGCACGGAGCCGCTTTAATCTCCACCCAAAGCCCCGCTCGCCGCCCGTTCCCCCCCGTGCTCGGTGCCACGGCACCACCGAGTGTCCCCGGGGCCAGGGAGGGACCGGGCACGGCCCGGCGGAGCGGCCCGGGAAAAGGGGAGATCCAGGGAAAAGAGAGCGGGGAGAGCCGGGGAAAAGGGAGAGCCGGGGAACAGGGAATGGGGAGATCCAGGGGAAAAGGAGATACGGGGAAAATGAGAGATCCAGGGGAAAAGAGACCGGGGAGATCCGGGGAAAAGGGGAGATCCAGGGAACAGGGAATGGGGAGATCCAGGGAAAAGGGAGAGCCGGGGAAAAGGAGAGATCCAGGGGAACAAGGAGATCCAGGGGAAAAGGAGAGATCCAGGGGAAAGGGGAACGGGGAGATCCGAGGAACAGGGAACGGGGAGATCCGGGGAAAAGAGAGCGGGGAGATCAAGGGAAAAGTGAGGGGGGAGACCGGGGGAAAAGGGGAGATCCGAGGAAAGGGGAGATCAGGGGAGACCCGAGGAAAAGGGAAGATCCGTGAAGGGGCGGCCGGACGAGACCCGGGGATGAGGCGGCCCCGGGAATGAGGCGGCCCCGGGGCGGGTGCGGAGCGCTGGGCCCGGCCCCGCGGCCGCCAGCGGAGGGGAACGGGCGGCCCCGGCGGCACCCAAAGGTTCATCCCCGCAGCCCCCGAGCCCTTCGCCGGGCGGAGGAGCCCGCGGGAGCCGCTCCGGGCCCGGCGGGGCCCCGCTAACATGGCCGAGCCGCCATGGCCGCGCGGGGCCGCCCCGTTCCCCGGGCCCGCTGGCTGCGGCGCGGCGGGGCCCGGCCCTGCCCGCTGCCCGTCCTGCTGCTCCCCGCTGCCCCCTCCGCGGGCCGGGCCGGGCCCCGCCACCGCCACCGCCGCCTCCAGCGCGGCCCCGGTGCGGGCGGGCCCCGCCGCGCACGTGCGCGCCGCCATGCCGGGGCTGCGGGCCCGGCGGGAGCGCTCCCGCCACAACCGCCCCGTCCCCACCCCGCCAAACCCGCCCGGTCCCCGCCGTGCGGGACCCCCGCGGGCCGCTCCGCCACCGCCAACCTTCCCCCTGCCGCCAACCCCTCATCCCGCCCGCAGCACGTGCCGCCCCGCGCTCCCCCGCCGCACCTCGCTCGGCTTCTTGTTGCGCAGCTCCAGCGTCAAGCGCTTCTCCATCTCCATGCTCCCGCCGCTCCGCTCCGCCGAGCCCGAGCCGCGCTTGCGCTCCCGGTGCCGCTCCCGGTGCCGCCGTTCCCGGTGCCGCCGCTCCCGGCCCCGCCGCGCTCCCGCTCCCGCCCCCGCCCGCGCGCGCGCCGCCGCCGCCCGGCGCAGGAAGAGGCGCCAACGGCAACAAAGGCGCGCGCGCCGCGGCCCTGCGACAGCGCCCCCTGCCGGCAGCGCCCCGCACATACACACAGACCGTCCCCAAGGACCCGGGTTCGAGTCCCGGCTCCGCACGGAGCCGGCCCCGAGGGCTCACCGGGCGCTGCCCACCGGCTCACCGCGTTCCGCAGGCATGTTCGTGTCCCCAGGCACCGCTGCCAGCTGCAGTGGCACGTTCCGGTCCTCAGGTGCCGCGTTCCAGTCTTCAGCAGAGTGTTCCAGTCTCCGGAGCTACATTCATATCCTCAGGCAATGTGTTCCGGTCTCCAGTGCTGTGTTCCCATCATCAAGAACCAGGATTCCTTCTCCAGAGCCACATTCCCATTCCCAGATACCATGGTTCCATCTCCAGGGTCATGGTTCCATCTCCAGAGCCGTGTTCCCATCCTCAAGCACTGCATTCCCATCCCCAGGCGTTGTGTTCCAATCTCCAGAGCCACATTCCCATTCCCAGAAACCATGGTTCCATCTCCAGAGCATGTTCCCATCTTCAGGAACCAGGATTCCTTCTCCAGAGCCACATTCCCATTCCCAGATTCTATGTTCCCATCTCAAGATACCATGGTTCCATCTCCAGAGCCATGTTCCCATCCTCAAGCACCGTGCTACCATCCCCAGGCATTGTGTTCCAATCTCCAGAGCCACATTCCATTCCCAGATTCCGTGGTTCCATCTCCAGATACCATGTTCCTGTCATCAAGAACCAGGATTCTTTCTCCAGAGCCACATTCCCATTCCCAGATTCCATGGTTCCTTCTCCAGAGCCATGGTTCCATCTCCAGAGCCACGTTCCCATCCTCAAGCACTGTGTCCCCATTCCCAGGCGTGGTGTTTCCAGTCTCCAGAGCCACATTCCCACCTCCAGGCACCATGTCCCAGTCCCCAGGGGCTGTTCCCACCCCCAGGCACCACAATCCCTTCTCCAGCTCCTGCTCCCACCCCCAGGTGCCTCTGGCAACTTCCTGGGGTGACCCAGCTGGGGGTTGGGTTCTTCTCCTGAGTCCAAGGCACAAGAGGAAAGGCCTCAAGCTGCTCCAGGGGAGGTTTGGAGTGGAGATCAGGAGAAATTCCTTAAATTCCTTCACAGGAAGGGGGGTCAGGCCCTGGCACAGCTGCCCAGGGCAGGGCTGGGGTCACCATCCCTGGGGCGGTCAAGCCACACGTGGATGTGGCACTTGGGGACGTGGGTTAGTGGTGGCCTTGGCAGTGTGGGGTCATGGTTGGACTCGATCATCCCAGAGGGCTTTTCCAACCTCAGCAATTCTCTGATTCCATTTTCCTGTCCTCAGTGCCACTTTTCTGTCCCCAGTGCCATGTTCTTGTCCCCACTGCCATATTCCCATTCCTAGGGCCACTTTCCCATCCCCAGTGCCATGTTCCTGTCCCCAGTGCCACTTTTCTGTCCCCAATGCCACATTCCCATCTCCAGGGCCATGTTCTCATTCCTAGGGCCACCTTCCTGTCCCCAGTGTCACTTTCCCATCCCCAGGGCCATGTTTCTGTCCTCAGTGCCACTTTGGTGTCCCCAGTGCCACATTCCCACCCCCAGGGCCATTTTCCCATCCCCAGTGCCATGTTCCTGTCCCCAGTGCCACGTTCCCATTCCTAGGGCCACATTCCTGTCCCCAGTGCCACTTTGTCCCCACTGCCATGTTCTTGTCCCCTGCCACATTCCCATCCCCAGAGCCATGTTCCTGTCCCCAGTGCCACATTCCCATTCCTAGGGCCACATTCCTGTCCCTAGTGCCATGTTCCTGTCCCCATTGCCACCTTCCTGTCCCCCTTCCGGGCCCCTGTCCCCGTCCCTGTCGCTGTCCCAGCCCTCCCTGCCCGCGGGCAGGGCTGATAAGGGCAGGGTGTGTGTCGGGCTCTGGCTGCAGGAAGGACGAGATAACAGCGGGACCTCCCTCCCTGTTTGTCCCTTCCCTGTGTGACAGGGCCACTCGGAGCCCTGCTGTCCCTCCTGGAACGCTGCTGGCCTCACAGGGACAGGGCAGGCAGGGCTGTCACTGCCCCTGGCCCAGGAGGTGACCTCAGCCCCGCTGTCCCTCCAGGGGGTGACAGAGCTGGTGGGACCCCTCTGCAGGGCTGGGGAAGGTCCCCACTGATGGCACAGAGCCACCAGTGCCAGGGACCCCACATTCCTGCAGAATTTGGGCGCTGCTGCCTGTCCCTGCACCCCAAGTCGCTGAGAAAGGAGCCAGGGAAATGTTTCTGATCCAAGTAAACAGGAACACGAGGGCTCCCAGGCCAGGCCCCACTGTCCCTCATTGTCCCCTCTGGCACAGGGCCACCAGCCTGCCTTGTAGGGCAGGAAATGGCTTTGTGGGCCACCAGCCTGCTGTCACTGGGAGGAGCAAAACGTCCAGCACAGAGGCTCAGCTCCAAAGGGACCAAACCCAGGCTTTGTCAGAGCTGATAAGGGCTATCTGCCCTGAAAGAGGAGAAAAATAGCCTTGAACGCATTTTTGGCACCTCTGTGACTGCTCTGGCTGAGCACAGCTCGGGTTCTCCAGCCAGAGAGAGGCACCGAGGCAGCTCCCCCTCCTTGGGGGCCCTAAGGAGACCCCAAACCCACCCAGGTCTGGGGCTGTGTGGGGCTGGGCAGAGGGGATGGAGGAGATTTGGGGTGGATGGAGGATGGATGGATGATGGATGGATGGATGGATGGATGGATGGATGGATGGATGGATGGATGGATGGATGATGGATGGATGGATGGATGGATGGATGGATGGATGGATGGATGGATGAGGATGGATGATGGATGAGGATGGATGGATGGATGGATGATGGATGGATGGATGGATGGATGGATGGGATGAGTTTTGGGGATGGGATGAGTTTTGGGGGCACTGAAGGAGCAGGAGAGCAGCCCAAGCCTGGAATCAGGACAAGCTCTGAGTGTCCTGCCCAGCTCAGTCACACCTCGAGGGAATGAAAGGATTTGAAAGGGAATGGGGGTGGAACCATGGAAATTTTTAGTTTGGAAAGGAGCTTTAAGACCAACGAGTCTAACGGTGAGGCCAAGGCCAGGCTGGACAGGGCTTGGAGCAGTTTGGGACAGTGGAAGGTGTCCCTGCCATGGCAGGGGTGGCACTTTAAAGTCCCTCCCGTCCCAAACCATTCATTGATGTGACGATTCTACAACCATCGAGCCCGGCCACAATGGGTGGCTCGGGGTGATCCCAGGCTCCTCCGACCCTTTAGGGCTCCATCCTGGGGGAAAGGCAGGTCCAGCACCCGAGCTGTCCCCGGTCCCCGGCCCCGAGCCCTGCAGCAGCGCAGGCGGGAGATGCTCGGAGCCATCCCGCTCGCTGATCTGCATTTGTTTGAAGGTTCTTTCATGTCCCCTTTGAGGCTCGTTTCCTGTCCTTTGTAGCGAACAATGGCCTGTCCCCCCCTCCCCGGGCCGGGGTGGCCTTATCTCCCCTCCCCTGGGCCGCGCTCCCTCGGGAGCTGAGCTTTTCTCTTTGCCTTCCAATAAAACCCCGGCTCTGCTTCCCCGTGTTGGGGAAGATGAAACAGGAAAGCCTTATAAATATGATTGTCTGGCAAAAGATTTTGAGAATATAGAAACTATAAGCGAGATTGAAATGAAAGCAAGCTTTGAGATCCCTCAGTCACTGAACAACGGGAAAACAATGGCATGGCCAGCTGAAGGTGATCCCCTTTTGATGAACAACACCCTCTGCTTGCAGACAGCTCCAAGGGTCAGAGCAGACCCTGCCAGCCTGGCAGAAGGGGCCCAAAGAGGAGTTTTTAGGGTTTAAAATGTAACACAGTATGGTAATGTAATGATTCTTATAGGCTGTATGGAAATGCTATAGGATTTGTACATTGTACTAGATTGGTTAGTGAGAATCAGAATATTCAACACAGAAGATGATTTATTGTATTGTAATGGGAACTTTGCTCTCTTGCCTTTTACTCTCTCACCCTCTCATCCTCTCTGCCCCTCTCTTCTCTCAGCCCTGCTCTGAGCTGTGCCTGGCAGCTCCCAGCAGGGCCCTGCACCCAGGCCCTTTGCAATAAACCCCAAGTTTCACGACCAGAAGAAGATTTATTGTATTGTAACAGGAATCTCGTCCTCTTTTACTCTCTCTTTACCCTCTTACTCTTCCTCACTCTCTCATCTCTTTACCAGCTCTTGCCTTCTCTCAGGCCTGCTCCAAGTTGTGGCTGCAGCTCCCAGCAGGGCCCTGCACCCCGGCCCTTTGCAATAAATGCAATTTCCATGACCTGGCTGCAGAGATCTCTCGTCTCCGTCCATCCCCACCGTTCACCCCCGACGCTCCCACACCCCCGGATGGGTTTTAAAGCTGCAGCTCGCAGGGGATGTCTGGGAGATGCATTTGCAGGGATCTCGGTTCTCTGTGCTCGGGCAGATTAACCCAAGCCGGTAATTTACTGCAGTGACAGCGCTGCCAGGCTGGACTGGAACTGCTGACAGGGGTTGAAATTCAGGTCTGCAGCTTTTCAGGCAAGCTGGAGCACAGATGCTGGGGAAAAAAAAAACGTATTATCTGTCTGTTATACAACACAACATCACCGGGCTGTGTTTTATACGGAGTTTAACTGCTTCACTCCTGGCCCGGTGGCTCCTCAGAGTCCCTGGGGAGCCCTGGCTGTGCCACAAGGAGCTGCCCAGCACAGCTCTCCAGTGCTAAAATCAGCCACAAGGATCCCCCAGGGGTCCTGTGTCCTTCAGGAGAGCTGGGGGTGCTCACCTGGACAAGAGGAAGGCTCCAGGGACACCCCAGAGCCCCTGGCAGGGCCTGAAGGGGCTCCAGGAGAGCTGCAGAGGGACTGGGGACAAGGCCTGCAGGGACAGGAGCCAGGCAATCGCTCCCAGTGCCAGAGGGCAGGGCTGGATGGGATCTTGGCAATCAGGAATTGTTCCCTGGCAGGGTGGGCAGGCCCTGGCACAGGGTGCCCAGAGCAGCTGGGGCTGCCCCTGCATCCCTGGCAGTGCCCAAGGCCAGGCTGGACAGGGCTGGGAGCAGCCTGGGACAGTGGGAGGTGTCCCTGCCATGGCAGGGGTGGAATGGGATTGTCCTGTACCTGGATTTTCCGGTACCCCAATCCCTCTCCCTACCCCAATACCCAATCCCAATTCCTTTCCTGTACCCAAATCCCATTTCCTGTACCCCAATCCCTTCCCCATATCCCCATCCCTTTCCCGTACCCCAATCCCGTTTCCCGTACCCCAACCCCAATTCACGTACCCCAATCCCTTCTCCTGTACCCCAATTCCCTTTCCGTACCCCAAAACAATTTCCGTACCCAATCCCTTTCCCCATACTCCAATCCCTTTTCCCTGCACCCCAATCCCGTTTCCCGCTCTCCGCCTGCACCGCGGCCCCGTCACCCGCAGGGGGCAGCACCAGCCCGGCCATGGAGGGGCCCCGGGCCCTGGGGGGGTCCCGGGGATCCGGGGGTCACGGGGGAATTGGGGTGGGAATTGGGGTGCGGGAATTGGGGTGCGGGAATTGGGGTGCAGGAGGGGTCTGAGCACGGGTGGTCCCGACCCAAGGGAAACTAAAACCCCCCCAGGACCCCTCAAAATCCCTCAGGACCCCCAAAATCCTCTCAGGACACCCCAAAACTCCATCAGGATCCCCTAAAATCCGTCCAAACCCACCCAGGCACCCCCAAACTCCCCAGCACTGACGTGTGCCCAGCGGGCAGGCCAGCCACCCAAAGGTGGCATCCAGCACTGGGCAATGCTGGGACATGGGAGGTCCCTGGAGATGCACCTGGGACAGGTGGGACAAGAGGGGGACAAGTGGGGACAAGTGGGGACAGGTGGGACAGGTGGGGACAGGTGGGGACAGGTGGGGACAGGTGGGGACAGGGTGGGACAGGTGGAGGACAGGGACAGGGACAAGTGAGGGACAGGTGGGACAGGTGAAATAAGTGGGACAGATGGAGACAGTTGGGGACTGCCAGTGTGGGATGTGCAACCTTCAGGTGCCTTTTTGTGACTCAGGACGAGGCGGAGGCGCCCCAAGGGTTTGGGTGGCACCAGTGTCCCCAAACAGGAGCTGTAGAGTCCAACCATTAACCCAGCACCACCACGGTCACCACCAGGCCCTGTCCCCAAGTGCCACCATCCCAGATCCCTTTTCCCCATGTACCTCAATTCCCCCTTTCCCAGCACCCCAGTTCCCCTCTCCACGCTGCTTTTGAGCATCTCCAGGCTTGGGGGCTCCAGCACTGCCCTGGCAGCTGTGCCAGTGCCTGCCCAGCCTTCCTGGGAAGGGATTTTTCCATTTCAACCTGACCCTCCCCTGGGACAGTGGAAGGTGTCCCTGCCATGGCAGAGGTGGGGTGGGATTGTCCTGTACCTGGATTGCCCTGTATCCAATCTCCTTTCCCCATACCTCAATCCCTTTTCCCTGCCCCCAATCCCCTTTCCCCCCCAATGCCTTTTCTCTACCCCAATCCCTTTTCCCGTACCCCAATCCCTTTCCTGTCCCCAATCCCTTTCCCTACCCAATCCCTTTCCCCATACCCAACCCATTTCCTGTACCCCAATTTCCATACCCCAATCCCCTTTAGCCGTACCCCAATTCCCATACCCCAATCCTATTTCCCCATACCCTAATCCCCCTCCCCGTACCCCAATCCCCTTTCCCCCGTACCCCAATCCCTTTCCAAACCCCAATCCCTTTCCGTATGCCCCAACCCCATTTCCTGTACCCCAATTTCTGTACCCTAATCCCCTTTAGCCGTACCCAATTCCTATACCCAATCCCCTTTCCTGTACCCCAATCCCTTTTCCCGTACCCCAATCCCTTTTCCCCGTACCCAATCCCCTTTTCCCATACCCCAATCCCTTTTCGCCCAACCTGAGCTGTTCCCTCTGCTCCTGTCCCTGTTCCCTGGAGCACAGCCCGACCCCTGGGCTGTCCCCTCCTGTCAGGAGCTGTGCAGAGCCACAAGGCCCCCCTGAGCCTCCTTTGCTCCAGGCTCAGCCCCTTCCCAGCTCCCTCAGCCTCTCCTGGAGCTCCAGACCTTCCCTGGACACTCTCCAGCCCCTCAGTGTCCTCCTTGTCATGAGGAGCCCAAACTGTCCCCAGGACCTGAGCAGTGCCAGCCCAGGGGCACTGATAGGGCACTGTCCCACCTCACCTACACACGGAGTTGTCACCTCCAGCTGCCCAGCACCTCCAGGCCGTTTGCAAGACTTACAACAATTAGTTAATAATTAATTACTGATTTTATAACGTCCCTCAGACCCAGCAGTAACACCAGGAACAAGCACAATGGCAATTCCTGGTGGCACTGCCAAGGGGCTCTGGATCCCCTGTACAGGAACCAACACAGAGAAACCTCCTGTTCCCCCAGAACCTTCCAGGCCATTTGCAAGACTTGCAACGATTAGTTAATAATTAATTACTGATTTTGCAATGTCCCTCAGCTCAGCCAGACAGTAACAGCAGGAACAAGCACAATGGCAATTCCTGCCAAGGGGCTCTGGATCCCCTGTAAAGGAAACAACACAGAGAAATCCCCGTCCAAGGAGCTCACACAGGTGGGAAATGGATTCCAGGGGCCTCTTTAACCCCTGATTAGGGTTAAAGAATGCTGCAGCTGCTGGGATGGCATTTCCAGGGACCCCAAAGAGCACCTCAGTCCAGGATTATGGCACATTCAAGCAAACAGGCAGGAGCTCTCTGTCTGTAGGATCCTCAATGTCCTCACTTTGGGGTTTACAGCTCTCAAATGGGGTTTGAAGCAGCACTCGCATCACCCTGTCCTGTCCTGCACCACTTTGCTGCCACCTGAGCTGTGCTCCTGCTGCATCTCAGCCAGCTCATGACATTTCAGCTCAGCATGGCCAAGGACAGCTGAACCCTGAGGTCCTGCCCTTCTCTGGCCTGGGCTTGCACTTGTCTGGAGAATTTCTGCGAACAGGGAGGAAAAAATCAGGATTTCTGTGTTTGCTCCCTGTTGTTGAAGATTGCAATGCAAGATGTTTTCCATTACCATCTGTATGGCAGATTACCTTTGTCAAGTGGGCAGTTTGCCTTATCTCTCTCTTGAGTGACCACATTCACACCTCCTTGGGAGGGGACATCTGCTGATAACAGCCATTGAATGTCCCTGCATGGCTGATAAGAACTACAGCATCCCATTGGGAGATGGGAGCCAGAGGGAGCATTCCTAACTGGATATAATCTAGAGATTTCAAACATTCCTGCCTGGATATAATCTGGAGATCCTGGACACCAGCACAGCTTCTGCACTGGATTTCCCAGAGGAACAGCAGCTGCCTCTGCCACTGGATCTTCAGAGGAAGATTCCACCCTTCTACAGGATCCCTGCTCAGCAGAACCAGCTCTGCACTGCAGGAGGGCTGAGCCACAATTCCAATGGCCCTGCTGCCAACACCCTGACCCACAGGGTGTCAGGCTGGGTTCTGACTCTGGCACTGTTGTTTAGTTCACTGCATTGTTTATTTTATCCTTTTATTTTTCCTTCCCTATTAAAGAACTGTTATTTCCTGCTCCCATATTTTTTGCCTGAGAGCCCCTTAATTTAAAATTTATAGCAATTTGGAGGGGTGTGGAGGGTTCACATTCTCCATTTCAGGGGAGGCTCCTGCCTTCCTTAGCAGACTCCTGTCTTTCCAAACCAAGACACTCCCACAGCACTGCCCCTAACTCACAGATTTTGTGCTAATATCTTGTTTTTTGCAGAGAGAAACACTGGAGTGAGAGCATCCCTGGGCGAGCTGGAGCCTCCTCATCACCTCCCTGGTCCCAGAGCATGAGGGGGCTGCTGTGCTCTGCTCCCTGCCTGCACTGAGAGTTCAGGACATGAAAATAAGATTTGGGAAACCTCTGTCTCTGGGAAAGAGCAGCACAGGGAGAGGCACACTGTGGGTGGGATGGCTCCCTCTCCCAGCTCCCATTCCAGTTTCCCAGTCTCAACAACAGGGGAGATAGGCACAGGCTCAGCCTGGAGGCCAGAGCAGCCTCCTCCTCCTCCTCCTCCTCTGTCACCAGCCTTGTGCAAGGCTCTTGTCTTCCCTCCCAGGGTGTGGGAGAATTCCTGGCAGGCAGGAGCTGCTCAGGGTCCAGCTGGGCTTGGGAAACAGCTCCAGGCTCCCTCCTGCACCTTCTGCAGTCTCCCCTGCAACCCTCCAGAGCTGGCATGGGGTGGGCACATCCTCCTCAGGGCTGATTTCACACCCTGGAGCTGTTGTGGTGCCAAACTCCATCCTGATGCAAGCGGGAAATCAAGGGAGTTGCAGCAGCCAGGGGTTATTTTGAGTCCTTCAGCTTCACCTAGGAGTTGCCTGAAGACTCAAACTCTTGGGATTAGTTGGTTTTATTAGCTGGAGATGGGTTTTAGTTCCTGCAGGGAGAGGCAGGAATTAAAAGAGTAAGGTAGTGGTAGTGAAGAATTGGGAAGTTATTAAATGGAGGAAGGAAACATTTCTGCAGGGCAGGGGTGGATGTTCAGGAAAAGGAGTGCTCCCAAAACACTTCTCCACAGAGTTTGGCCATCAGACACCTGGTGGCCCATCAAATTGTACCAGGGGAAGTTCAAATTGGGTATTAGGAAGAGTTCCTTTGTGGAAAGGGTGTCCCAGCACTGGAACAAGCAGTCCTGGGAAGTGGTGGAGTTGTTGCGGCTGAAAGTGTTCAAAAAACTGTGGAGGTTCAAAAAACCTGTGGAGGTGGGCCCTTGGGGACAAGGGTAATTTGTTTTATTAGTTGGAGATGGGTTTTAGTTCCTGCAGGGAGAGGCAGGAATTAAAAGAGTTACAAGGTAGGGAGGAATTGGAAAGTTATTAAACAAAGGAAGGAAACATTTCTGCAGGCCAGGGTGGATGTTCAGGAAAAGGAGTGCTCCCAAACATCATCTCCACAGAGTCTGGCCCATCTCCACCTGTTGGCCCATCAAATTGTACCAGGGGAAGTTCAAATTGGGTATTAGGAAGAGTTCCTTCATGGAAAAGGTGTCCAGGTTGTTCTGGGAAGTGATGGAGTCACCATGGCTGAAAGTGTTCAAAAAACCTGTGGAGGTTCAAAAAACCTGTGGAGGTGGCACTTGGGGACAAGGTTCACCAGTGGCCTTGCCAGTGCTGGGTTGGTAGTTGGACTTGATGGCCTGAGAGGGCTTTTCCAAGCCAGGACTCTGTGATTCCTGTTTGGTGATCCCCAGTGTCTCTGGAGTGGTGCCTTGTGAAGGCTGAGCTAGAGCAGAGACCAGACAGAGCTAAAGAATAAAGCAGGGATTTATTAGGAGGCCTCAATGGATCCACCTGGGCAGCACAAGAGCCCAGCCAGGGCTGCACCCAGGATGAACCAAAATGGTCACAAAATGCACAACCACTCACAGGGTCTCTCACTCTGATCAGTTCTGCTCCATTTGCATATTGGAGTTCATTGTCCATTCCAGCCCAGCCCATGCAGTCCCATCCTTGTTTTTCTCTCTCCAGCCCATGTTGTTTGTCCTCTTGGGGCTGAGATTTGGATCATTTGTCCTTGGTCCCCAGCTAGAGCGGAATTGTTTTGTCTCCCTGCTCTGTGCACAGAGCTCACCATGCCCTCATGTGAACCCAGACCCACACTAAAGCAGCACAGAACCTGAAACTAGAAAAGCTCAAACCTGAGGCATCAGGGGCAGCCCTGAGAATTGGGCACAAGGATCAGCACAACCCTGGAAAGGCATCAGGACCTTCTATGGAATGTGCACAAAGGGGAAATGTCCAGGGACATTCCTGCACCCCCTGCCCTCCTCAGGCTTTGCTACTTTGGGTGACAAACTCTCCCAAGAGGTTTTTCCAGTGGCTCCTCAAGGTGTCACCATGTCCCTGTCCCAGCAGCCCCTCTGTGCCCTCAAGGCACTCACACAATCTTGTGTATCCAAAAAGGAGAGAGTCCCAAATATCCACCTTCCTTTATTTGTGTAGGGAGACAGAGCTGGAAAGCAGCTGGGATGGGATGTGCTGCTCTGAACAGAGATGGGAAACTCCCAAGGCTCAGGGATGTGCACTGGGAGTGAGCAGGGTGGGATGGGGAGGTGTGACCGTGTTCACAGGGGGCTCAGACTGAGGGAAGAGATGAGGATCTGACTCCGGTTTCAGAAGGCTTGATTTATTATTTTATGATATATATTATATTAAAACTATACTAAAAGAATAGAAGAAAGGATTTCATCAGAAGGCTGGCTAAGAATAGAAAAAAGAAAATCATGACAAAGGTTTGTGTCTTGGACAGAGAGTCCGAGCCAGCTGGGCTGTGATTGGCCATTAATTAGAAACAACCACATGAGACCAATCCCAGATGCACCTGTTGCATTCCACAGCAGCAGATACCATTGGTTACATTTTGTTCCTGAGGCCTCTCAGCTTCTCAGGAGGAACAATCCTAAGGAAAGGATTTTCCAATAAAGATGTCTGGGACAGGGAGGCTCAGGGATGCACTGGGGGGCCTGGAAGATGGGAACAGGGAACAACTTCTTGGGATTTCCCATTCCAGGAGGGAAGGGCTCCAGTCAGGCAGCAGATAGGCAAGGGAACACTGGTTTACACTGCCACAGGGCAGGGTTAGATGGGATATTGGGGGAAAATCCTTCCCTGTGAGGTGGTGAGGCCTTGGCACAAGTTGCACAGGGTATCAGGGGTTGTGACTGACCTGGGTCTCTGTCCAAGGCCAGGCTGGACAGGGCCTGGAGCAGCCTGGGACAGTGGAAAGGGTCCCTGCATGGCAGGAGGATGGAACTGGAAGCTTTTTGGGGTCATTTCCAATCCAAACCAATCCAGCATTCTAAGAGGAGGTGCTTTTCCAGCCAGCACCTAATTAAACACAACCTTGCTGCTGTAGAATATGACCACAAAAATAATCTTTAAAGGCTCAGATAAGCGTGGGCAGGACTGGCCTGCCCTGACAGGATACAGGATGGCCCAGGACTCCAGCTAAGGAAGTATTAAATCACTGACCACCAGAAGATGGGGCAGGAGGCAAACTGTGTCTGCCTTCCTCGGGCTCCAAATCCCTCCTGAAGCAGAGGCAGCAGCTCCTGCCCTCTGCCCAGCAGAGCAGGGAGCACAGAGGGGTGGGGGCTCCTCCTTGAGAGCTCAGACACAGCCCTGCCCGAAGAAGTCTCTGGTTCCCAGGGCTGCTTGCTGAGGCTCTGCTACCAAACTCTCCAGCACTTGCACAAAACCACCGGGGTCTCCTGCCAGATCTTTGCACCACTCTGGGATTGCAGCGTGGGACAGCACAGCTCCTGCTCTGAGCTGCTGCCAGCTGGGATGGGGAGCTGCAGGCTCAGCCCGAGCAAAAAAGGTGTGGGAATTTACAAAATTAGAGGGAAAATTAGAGGGTTTTGGGGAAAATCATTGTTTTCACCCAAGGCACGTGTGCTTCTGGTGATTGGATAGAACTGCTGTCAATATGCTTTTGCTTTGTGTAATTGGTCAAGAAGCTTATAAAGTGAGTTGTAACATTAAGTTTTTTAGCCTGCTGCCTGAAATGTGAGCTGCTGGCATCTTCCCATTGCCATAATCATGTAATGAGAGTGATGCTGAAAAACAAAACAGCTTGAAGCACTTTCCATAGCAGCCCCGTCTCGTTCGTGTCTGTAAATAGCCCCCTTGCTGGCATCAAAAAGGAACTTTCTCTGCATTCCCTTGCATTTTTTCACATCTCTTCAGAGCTAACATTTGTCTTGGTTTAGGGCAAATTTGGTGGAGAATCTCTAAAGTGGGGGGGCTTTTCT
The DNA here is from genome assembly GCF_012460135.2 of Molothrus ater. Taxonomy (NCBI): domain Eukaryota; kingdom Metazoa; phylum Chordata; class Aves; order Passeriformes; family Icteridae; genus Molothrus; species Molothrus ater. The sequence continues at coordinate 1,344 of NW_026530824.1, read as the reverse complement.
AGTAAGCAAATTTACACTGCTCTTTCTTTAACTGGTTCAGGAAGAATTCTTCGGAGACAAGTGAAAAGAACTTGTTTATTTAACAGGCACAGCACCCCCCAGCACACAGAATGAACAATACTGGATTGTTGGAACTCAGCACAACCCTCTGGATGTCCAGAGCTGCCGAGAACCCCATCAGGGGGCTCAGAGACCCTGGCACAGCCCAGGCACCTGGGGGGTTTGATTGTGACCCCTGGAGCAAGTTACCAGCTTTGTATGAGGACATGAAAGTCACACAGGTTTGAATGGTGTAATAATAAAATATTCACAGGGTGAAAATGTAGATTTTAGGATTTTTGGTATGGGGGTTATGGGGACAAGATGGAGGAATCTGGGTGTGTCCAGCCTTTCTTCTTCTTCTTCTTCTTCTTGTTCCCCATTTTCTGCAGGTGGTTGGCACTTTGGGATTGGTTTAGAGTAGAAGTGCACTGTCTAACATAGGTGATAGGTATTGGGAATTAAGTGTAAATATGTTATATGTAGTTTGTGGTATAAAAAGACAACACCCCCTCAGGGGTGGTCAGAGTGCCTGTGGCTGCCTGCTGAGCAGATCTCAGCTGGGCAGAAAGAAAATTTTATAGATAAGAATTAATAAAACAACTCAAGACCGAAAAGTGAAAAGTGAAGAGTCAGACTCGTTCTTCAGTTGTGCAGGCTGAAGCAGAGACATCCTGCACATCTGGGACAGCAATTATCAAACAGCAACCCGAGACTGGGTGACACTGCTCTGACAAAGATGACAAATTCAGAAAGTCTCTCTCAGGGGTGGTCGCTCTGTTCTCAGTCCCTCCGGCGCTGGGGCAGCTGCTGCAGCCACAAGGGGCAAACTCTCGGTGTTTTCAGGTCCCGGTCCAGAGCAGGCTCAAGTTGGTTCATAAGAGGAAAGGAGAAACAGTCCAGGAAGAAATTTGGACTGTTTAGCTAAACTAATAATGAGCAGAAGCAAGAGCGAGAGAGCAAAGCGAAAAGCAAAAGCAAAAAAGCAAAAGCAAAAAATCAAAGCAGCACCATGTACTGCCCTGCCTCTGTGTCCACCAGGCTGATAAGAAACCCAAACAAAACTTTCACTCTTCAGAGCCACTCTTAAAGGCACAGAAGATAACATCCAGCATAAACAGAAACATATGAATGGGGATACAAGCATCATAACATCACCCTAAAACAACATTCCAGAAAATGTCCCATCCTGGAAGGGCTCAAGGCAGGAGCAGCCTGGGGTAGGTTGTCCCTGCCCATGGGGATGAGATGGGCTGCAGGTTCCTCCAACTCAAATCTTTGAGGATTTTATGTAATAAAGGTGAG
>NW_023416810.1:0-55956 GCF_012460135.2 Molothrus ater | reverse complement strand
AAAAATTAAATTAAAAATTAATAAAATTAAAAGCTTTAAAAATAGAAAAATTAAAAATAGAAATAAAAAATTAAATTAAAAAATAAAAAAAGGTTTCAAAATATAAACTAAAAATAAAAATTAAATAAAAAATAAAATTAAACAATAATAAAGCTTTGAAAATAGAAAAATTAAAAATAAAAATGAAATAAAAAATAAAATTAAAAAAATAAATGCTTTAAAAATAAAAAAATTAAGAATAAAAATAAATAAAAAAATAAAATTTAAAAATTCAAAAACTTTGAAAATAAAAAATTTAAAAAATAAAAATTAAATAAAAAACAAAATTAAAAAAATAAATGCTTTAAAAATAGAAAAAATAAATATAAAAATTAGAAAAAAACCAAAATTAAAAAATAAATGCTTTAATAATACAAAAATTAAAAATAGAAAAAAAATAAAAAACAAAATTAAAAAAATAAATGCTTTAAAAATACAAAACTTAAAAATAAAAAAAATTAAGAATAAAAATAAATAAAAAATAAAATTTAAAAATTCAAAAACTTTGAAAATAGAAAATTTAAAAAATAAATAAAAAACAAAAAAAATAAATGCTTTAAAAATAGAAAAAATAAATATAAAAATTAGAAAAAAAAACAAAATTAAAAAATGCTTTAATAATACAAAAATTAAAAATAGAAAAATAAAAAACAAAATTAAAAAAATAAATGCTTTAAAAATAGAAAACAAAAATAAAAAAATTAAGAAAAAAATAAAAAAATAAAAAGCTTTAAAAATAGAAAAATTAAAAATAAACATTCAATAAAAAACAATATTAAAAAATATAATAACTGCTTTAAAAATAATAAAATTAAATATAAAAATAAATAAAAAATTAATAAAATAAAAAGCTTTTAAAATAGAAAAATTACAAATAAAAACGAATTTAAAAAATTTCAAAAAGGCTTTAAAAATAGAAAAATTAAAAATTAAATAAAAAAATTTACAAATCAAATAAATGCTTTTAAAATAGAAAAATAAACAATCAATAAAAAACAAAATTAAAAAATATAATAAATGCTTTAAAAATAAAAAATGAAATATAAAAATTAAATAAAATTTAAAAAAATAAAAAGCTTTAAAAATAGAAAAATTAAAAATTAAAATAAAAACATTTTTAAAAAATAGTTTAAAAAGAGAAAAATTTAAAAAATTAAAAATAAAATTTAAAAAATAAAAACCTTTAATAATAGAAAAATTAATAATAAATATAAATATTTAAAAAATAAATGTTTAAAAAAAAATTAAAAAATAAAAAGTTTTAAAAATAAAAATAAATAAAAAATAAAATTAAAAAATACAAAGCCTTAAAAATAGAAAAATAAAATCTAAATAAAAAACAAAATTAAAAAAATAAATGCTTTAAAAAAAGAAAAATTAAATTTAAAAACTAAATTTAAAAATATTTTAAAAATAAAATAAAAAGCTTTAAAAAAAGAAAAATTAAAAATAAAAATAAATAAAAAAATTTAAAAAATAAAATAAAAAGCTTTAAAAATAGAAAAATTTAAAAACCCCAAAATTAATAAAATAAAATTAATTAAAAATACATGAAAAACAAAATAAAAACTCTAAAGTGCTGTAAAGTGCCGTAAAATTTCCATAAAACGTCGTAAAACTGCCGTAAAGCGTGACTGTCGTAAAAGGTGCCGTAAAGCGCGACTGTCGTAAAAGGTGTCGTAAAGCGCGACTGTCGTAAAACTGTCGTAAAAGATGCCGTCAAGCGCGACTGTCGCAAAAGGTGCCGTAAAGCGCGACTGTCGTAAAACTGTCGTAAAAGGTGCCGTAAAGCGCGACTGTCGTAAAAGGTGCCGTAAAGCGCGACTGTCGTAAAACTGTCGTAAAAGGTGCCGTAAAGCGCGACTGTCGTAAAAGGTGTCGTAAAGCGCGACTGTCGTAAAAGGTGCCGTAAAGCGCGACTGTCGTAAAAGGTGTCGTAAAGCGCGACTGTCGTAAAAGGGGCCGTAAAGCGCGACTGTCGTAAAACTGTCGTAAAAGGTGTCGTAAAGCGCGACTGTCGTAAAAGGTGCCGTAAAGCGCCGCTGTCGTAAAACTGTCGTAAAAGGTGCCGTAAAGCGCGACTGTCGTAAAAGGTGCCGCAAAGCGCGACTGTCGTAAAACTGTCGTAAAAGGTGCCGCAAAGCGCGACTGTCGTAAAACTGTCGTAAAAGGGGCCGTAAAGCGCGGCTGTCGTAAAAGGTGCCGTAAAGTGCGACCATCGTAAAAGGTTCGTTTTTTCGACAGTCGCGCTTTACGACACTGCCTTTTATTGAACTTTTACAGTACTTTACAGCACTTTACGGATTTTATTTTGTTTTTAAATTATTTTTAATTAATTCTATTTTTTAAATTTAATTTTTATTTAATATTTTTTTAATTTTCCGATTTTTAAAGCTTTTTTAAAACTTTTTTTAGTTTTAATTTTTCTATTTTAAAGCATTTATTTTATTTTTAAATTTTCCTTTTTATTTAATTTTTAGTTTTAAATTTTATATTTCTAAAGCATATTTTAAATTTTTTTATTTTTATTTTTTTCTTAATTTTTACTTTTGAGTTTTTGATTTTTAAAGCTTTTTTTATTATTTTTTATTTAATTTTATTTTTGATTTATCTATTTTTAAAGCTTTTTATTGTATTTTAAATTTTTTTTAATTTAATTTTTTTGTTTTATTTTTTTAAAGCATTTATTTTTTAAAATTTATTTTTTATTTTTTAGTTTTCATTTTTTATTTATAAACTATTTATTTTATATTTTAAATTTTAATTTTTATTTCATATTTATTTTATTTTTTTAGTTTTTATTTAATTTTTAGTTTTGATTTTTTTATTTTTAAAGCATTTATTTTACTTTTTACTTTTTATTTAACTTTAATTTTTGATTTTTCTATTTTTAAAGTTTTTTATTTTATTTTTTAATTTTATTTCATTTTTTGTTTTAATTTTTTTATTTTTAAATCATTTATTTTATTTTTTTAATTTTATTTTTTATTTCATTTTTATTTTTTGCTTTTCCTATTTTTAAAGCTTTATTTTTTAATTTTATTTTTATTTAATTTTTTGTTTTAATTTTTTTATTTTTAAATCATTTATTTTATTTTTTTAATTTTATTTTTTATTTCATTTTTATTTTTTGCTTTTTCTATTTTTAATGCTTTTTTAAAAAATTTATTATTTATTTAATTTTTAGTTTTTAGTTTTTCATTTTTAAAGCTTTTTTAAATTTTTTATTTCATTTTTATTTTTGATCTTTCTATTTTTAAAGCTTTTAAAATTTTTTTTATTTAATTTTTTATTTCATTTTTAGTTTTAATTTTTTATTTTTGAACTATTTATTTTATTTTTCAAATATTATATTTTATTTCATTTTTATTTTTTGCTTTTTCTATTTTTAAAACATTTATTTTATTTTTTTACTTTTATTTTTTATTTAATTTTTAGTTTTGATTTTTTTATTTTTAAAGCATTTTTTAATGTTGTTTTAATTTAATTTTTATTTTTGATCTTTCTATTTTTAAAGCTTTTTAAATTTTTTTTAATTTTCAGTTTTAATTTTTTTTATTTTTAAACATTTATTTTATTTTTTAATTTTATTTTTTATTTCATTTTTGGTTTTAATTTTTTTTTTTTGAATTATTTATTTTATTTTTATTTTTTTATTTCATTTTTATTTTTTGCTTTTTCTATTTTTAAAGCATTTATTTTATTTTTTTAATTTTCTTTTTTATGTAATTTTTAGTTTTGATTTTTTTATTTTTAAAGCATTTTTAAATTATTTTTTATTTAATTTTTATTTTTGATCTTTCTATTTTTAAAGCTTTTTTCTATTTTTTATTTAATTTTTAGTTTTAATTTTTTTATTTTTAAACATTTATTTTATTTAATTTTATTTTTTAATTTTCTTTTTTATTTATTTTTAGTTTTGATTTATTTTTAAAGCATTTATTTTTTTAATTTTATTTTTTATTTAAGTTTTTAGTTTTGATTTTTTTATTTTTAAAGCTTTTTTTTTCTTTTTTTAATTTCATTTTTATTTCATTTTTAGTTTTAATTTTTCTATTTTTAAAGCATTTCTTTTATTTTTTAAATTTTTTTTAATTTTTAGTTTTAATTTTTCTGTTTTTAAAGCTTTTTATTTTTTTAATTTTCTTTTTTTTTATTTTCCCATTTGTAAAGCATTTATTTTATTTTTTTATTTTATTTTTTATTTAATTTTTATTTTTAATTTCTCTATTTATAAAGCTTTTTATTTTATTTTATTTGGTGCTGCCCAGACCAACTCAAGCTGGTGATTGTGGTGGTGTTTGAGGGTCTTGCAGTTACCCCGATTAATAGGTAGAGATGATGTTTGGAGGCCACAGTGTTACAGGTAGGGGTTAAACTGTTTTTTAGGGTCTTTCAGGTGATTTTTCAGGGATTTTTAGGGATATTTTAGGGGTTTTTTAACAGGAGATTTTTAGGAATTCTCTGGAAATGTTTAGGATACCTTTAGGGCTTTTTCAGGGCTTTAAAAATAATTTTTAGGGTGTTTTAATGACTGTCTTACGGGGCGCCCCAGCCACCCAAGGCACCCCGTGCCGGCGCTGCGGCGCTCCAGCCCAGCCTCCCGTCAGCGCCGCCCGTGGTCGCTTCCCCTCTCCTGCCGCCCCCGCTGCATGGCGGGCCGAGCCGCACCTTCCCCACCGCACCCTCCCGCTTCAGAGCTGCTGGATGGCGCGGCTCCGCCACCTCCTGCAGCCACGGGGGTCCCGGCGTTCCCTTCCACGGCCGCAGCCGCAGCCCCGTTCCCGTTCCTGCAGCTCCGCCGCCTCCCGCACGCCCCGGCCCGCCCGGCGCCATGATGACTGCCCGCGCCACCGTAGTGACGGAACCCACACATGCGCAGTTGCTACAACCCCTGCACCAGCGATATCACTCCGCGCCGACTCATCAAACCACAGCGCTGCTTCCGGGATCAGCCGCACGCATGCGCAGTTCTATCTCCACGGCCCCGTCGCCACCCCCCACTGCGTTTGCCGCAGCTTTGGTACAGTCCGGTCCCGGTTCCGAGCCGCTGCGTGCCGCTGTCCAGCCACAGCCGGCATCCCTGTGCCCTGTCACGCCACTTCTGCCGCCACTGCGTCTATACACGGCACCACAGCAGGCGAAAACTGCAGCGCCTTGCGTGTATCCTTCCGCGTCTCTCCCTCTGCCGGGCACCGAGAGATCCCTCTGCAGCGCGTAACCCTGAGCAACCGATACCTGGTGTGCCTCCGCCTTTTCACCTTCCACACTCCTAGCACCCAGTGGGACTACTTTGTGTCACGATTCGTCTGCACAGCCACATCCATGCACACAAACCGTGCGACGAGGAGGAGGAGGAGGAGGAGGTTGGAATATGACAGCTGCTTTAATAAAAACAGGACAGACAGAGAATTATTTTGCCCCTGCAAATGCCAGCTCTTTGATCCCAACACAAAAGAATTTTGAAAAAGAACTGTTCCCAAATAGCTCCAGAGTCCCCTCAGTGTTTGGGACAGATTTCTCGACCCACAAATAGACAGTAAACCCTGAAAATTTGCCAGCATTAATGCCAAAATTAGAAAACTCACAAAAATCTTTTGATAATTTTCACCTAACAGACGGGTGTGAAAAACATCAATCACTTGCTTTTCAAATTTTTGAAAGTTTAATAGTAATAAAATGGTTATAAAAATAGTCATACAATTAGAGTAATAATAATTTGGACAATTTGAATTAGGACAATATGAGACAACAAAAACAAAGAGTTACGGACGTCCGGGTACCTTTTTCTGGGCAGCACGAGCCTGAAAAAGGACCCCCGTTAACAAAGGATTAACCCTTAAAAGCAATAGCCTGTTGCAGAGTCATACACTTCGTACATGGTGCATAAATTCCATTCAAACACAGGATTCTGTCTGCTCATCATCCACTTCTTCCTTCTAATCCTAACAGCGCTTTGGAGGCAGGAAGAAGTTTGTTTCTTCTGATAAGAGGGCAATATATATAAATTCTTTTTCTCTGAAAGATCCAGGTGTCTTGTGGCCGCTATCTTGCTGCAAGTCCTTTCTTTAAAAAAAGTATCTTACATAGCATCGTTTCTATTTTAACAGTTTTTATAACCTAAAACTGTATTTAACACACTACTTAAGAGAATTAATACAGCATTCCTTTCTAACACAACACATATAATATTCATTTTAATATTTCAAAAAAGCCAATCATAAAATACCTGCATTTGCCACAATCCCCACTCTTATTCTTTGTAAATCCTTTGGCTTGAGCAATATTTCTTATCTACTTGCATCTTCTGGACTATGCGGGCAAAATAAAACAGGGGATTACACAAGGAAGAAATATAAAAATAGTTGCAACACATAAAATGAAAGATCTTAATTTCTTCTAATACATTACCCTACCAGCTAGGTTTTAACATTGTTTTCTAATTTTTGGACTGGTACCTCAGTTATTATATGCATATATATTTTTTTCTTCTTTGATTTCTTTTGCTTTTTCTAGAATGACTTTTCTGTGGTCATCAATTTTCAACAATTTGATATATTAAACTTTCCACAAACACCCCCTTCTTTGGCCAATAAATAGTGTAAAGCCAACCTATTCTGATACCCGACAGTTTTTGTTTGGCTTAGCTGACTTTATATTAACTCCAATGTCTGGGCAGCTCCATTTGCTATCATTTCTATAACTGCTTGGAGTCTTGTAATACGACTCAATAGATAATTTGGGGTCAATACAGAGTTAAGTTGCTGTGCTGGTTTTACCTTTTCCTTTATTATTTGTTTTTTTTACCAAATCTCGAACCGTCAAGATTAAACGTAAAACAAATCCCTCTCTCTCCTTTTGGACATTCAATTCCAAATCTATTACCACTTTTTCCTAAGTTTCTTGTAATCCAATAATTTACTCCATTTTGCCTACAGGTTCTTAATTTGGATGGGTTATAACAGTGGCTGTTGACATAGGTGTGTGTAATTAAAGAGGAACTTTGGTTTCTTTCCACGTGATGCTTTCTGCAGCATTTGTGACACAATCTTGCTGGTATCCCGAAAGGGAAAAGAGAACAAATGAGTGCCAGAAACAGGAATAACAGAGGTCCAGTATGCCTTATACTCCCACCTCCCAGGCCTGTGAGGTTGCAACCCACAGCAGGTGTATTTGATCTTCTCGGTGGCAAAATACAGAGGCCAATCTGGTCGTGCCCTCTATTTCCTTGTCACTTTCTCTTAAATAATGTCCAGGCAAATTGGTTTGGACACCCTTTAACTGTGGACTCTTACCGTTCTTCAGGTATCTCTCATTCACCAGGCACTAGTAATTCCCATCCACAAAACTAAGTTATTACTTTAACACTTTTTGCAATAAGAGCATAAATGTTGTGAACTACAATACTAATTATTCTCACAATTCAAGCATTTACTTATAACCCAGCTAGCATGTCCAGTCTTGGAATGAATCAAATAAAGTTTACTGATGGAAATGGTAATTCCCCTTCTCCCCTGTACAATTCTCAGGCTAAGGTCAGAACACAAACACAGTCTTGATCCTTCTATCTGGAGTATTCCTCCCCTAAGGAGATGTTTTATTCAGGCAAGACCAGAATAAAACCAGGCAGTGTTTGAAATCAGTGGTACAAGCGTTGTCTTAATTCTTAATTCTGTGTTGTTCTTTGTACATTTCTTGGATCATTTGCCTTTTTTGAAACTATTACCACTCAGTCCCCTTTGAGAAAATGCCAAGGGAAGAGCCCTTTTGCCAAGGGGCAGCATCTGAGCGGGCCAGGCAGCATGTGGGGTTCCAGGAGAGGGCTTTCAACTTTCCCCTTTTACTGTGCCAGTCCCTCCCCAGAGCCCCCAGACCCTCCACAGCACTCCCAGAAAGGAGAGGGGTTATTAGGAGAAAAAGGGTTTAGAAAAAAGGGAAAAAGCTTCCTTTTCCTTTATTTTTTGTGTTCAAACTGGGAGGGACTCTGCTTCCCCTGCAATTTTAGTGGTCTCAGTTGAAAGAATCCCTGCCTTTTCTATGCTGTTAGGGGTGTTAATTGACAGGGAGTCCTCATTTTCTATTATTTACCAGTTTAAATAGAAGGGGAAAATCTTGACAATGTTTCTTATGGGTTTGAATTAAGGGTAGCCGCCCCCTTTTTGTTGTCCTGAGGCCTAAATTGAGGGAGAAGCCCAGCTATCCCTCCATAAGAATTTGAACTGAGGGAAAAATCCCTCTTTTTTCATCCCTGGAGAGATTTAAAGAGAGAAGAAAACCCTTCTTTTCCCAATAATTAAGGAGAGTAAATTAAAGGGCAGAAGCTATTTATTTGCTATTGTATTAGTTTCAGTAGAGGTAACTGCCCCATTTCCTCTTTTTAAGGGGTTCACTGGAAGGAAGCTCTGCTTTTTTCAGCATTTTAAGGGTTTAAAAATACATTTCAGGGCCCTTCTTTCTGTGCCATAGGACCAAGTATCTCAGAGCAGGGTGAGCCTGGCATGCACTTAACCCTTACACTGCCTGGGAAGCTTTTATTTTTCTTATTTTTACTTATAATGTAGATAGGCCTAATTAGAGGTCCCAAGGAGACTTAGACGATTCATATCATAAGCATTCTTCTCCACCGGGCTCAGTCACACATGAAGTAGTACTTAATAGCCACTAAGGAATAATTATGTAAGTTCACAGCAAATTAGCCAATTTATCTAGTTATGCTGCCTAAACAGAAAGTTTTATTTCTTACTGTTGTAGTGTGTTTTTATATTTTGTAATACTTTGAAGTAGTTTTGTTTTGTATTCCAATATTTTTCCCAAATGGTTTATCCCAGACTGTACTCCCCTCCCTTTATCTGTGTTATCCCTCTCCTGGGATGAGATCATTCCCTAAACCCCCGCCCTGGCTCTCTGTCTATCACTCAGCATCCCAGCCCCCCATCCAGAAGTTTCGGTCCAAGTTGTCGAGTGATTTGCCAGAGGCCAGGGGTCAGCCCCGCAGGCCTAGTCCCATATGCTGTCCGATATGCCTGTCCCCCAGTATCTATCCCCCAGAGATACCTATTGGTCAGTAAATGTTATCTGCTTTTGGTTTCCTCCCCCCTTTAAATGTGAACTCCGGACATCCCCCAGGGCTCTCGGCAGGAGGCCCCCTGGGGTGCAGGAGTTCCTCCGGGACTCTTAATAAAACCTTGGACTAACCCCTGCTGAGAGTCGGCCCCTTCTCTTCTACCGATGTCACTGCTGTCTCTGCTGCGGCGAAGGCAACCAGCCTAAGTGCCCTCAATACCCTCGGGGCACAGAGAGTGTCTCCCTGCTGTCGGCCCTGTCGGGGCTGCCCTCCCCGGTGTCTGCCGACTCGGGACTGGCCCAGGGTTCCTGAGAGGCTCGCAGAGAGACTGAGACATCTTACCAGATTCCTGCCCATTTACTCCAAGTTGTTGCTGCAAAAAAGAAAGTGCTGTTATTTTTCAGAAGAGTTTTCTTCTATAACAAGCCCTTTGCTCCCCTTGAATTTGAGTCAGAGGAGCCAAACAGCTGCAACTGCTCTGAGGGCTTTCATACCAGGTGGGATTCGCCCCCCTCCCTTTTCCTGGGTGCCATGGGAACGAGAGGCAGGCACCATCAGGGGTATATTAACCCCAGCCTTTGCTCAGGGCCTTCATTCCCTCTCTGGGATGTGCTGGGATCAGAGCTCTCCTCTCATTTCACTCTCATTTCAGGTAAGAGGCTCTTTCAGCTTATCTCAGCTTGTTTTCAGCAGGTGTTTCTGGGCATCTAAAGCAACAGAGGCTTTGAAGATACTGTGAAGAAAACAGCATAGAATACAGGGAGTATTTAAGTTCACAGTTTTGGGTTTTGTGTTTAGGGGTGGTAAAGTGCATTTGTAATTTCCTGTTTTGTTCTTATTTTGTTTTGTATTTTTTTAGGAGGAGCGCAGCTTCCAGAGGCTCCAGGTTGTGTCAACTACAACGATTTTTTCAGCAGATTCATCATGTCACAAGAGGAATCTGGGAATCTGCCCAGTGTCCAAGATGATGTTTCAGATTAAGGCTTCAGGTGAGTTGAGGATTGTGACTAGGAGAGGGAGGGTGAGCGGGTATCCGGTTAGGAGTTATTGTTGGGGGGTGGTTTTGAAGGCAGCAGGGTGAGAAAGGGTGTTTATTTGAGGGCCCCCCCCACCCCAGGCCTTTTAGAAGCCGAGCAGAGGCATTCACATGTTTACAGCACACAAGGTCATCCACTGCACTCACAGGAATGCCATTTAACTTTGCCTTTCTCTAACCCAGGTGTCACTCACAATAACGGCCGCAGCCTTGGAATCAGGATGAAGCTGGAGCCTGAAGGAGCCAGGCACACTCAGGAGAGGGCAAGTAGCTGACTCGCTGGGATTTGGCCCACATAACTCTGTACTCATACTTTGGTTTTGGTTTTCTTTATTGTAGCTGACCGAGAGGCTAACAGGCAATCACGGGGCCCTCCGAGGCAGACTCATTTCAGGTGCAACGTGGATCCTCATCACCGATCATCCAAAAGATAAGTCAGGGCCACGTCCTGGAGATGGGACAATGGGAGAGCAGCGGGTTGGGAGTTCCTGGGACAGATTTAAAAATTAGCAGTGGGAAAAGCAATCTCCTCCAAGGGGCCTCTTAGGACAGCTAAAGGGAGAGGCTCTAATTTTGACGGCAGCTTTCAGGCGGTCAACGCAGAGCAGTTCCGGTCCACGTCGTGTTGTCCGGTGTACCGTGTTACCTAGTGTGTCTTTGGGGTCCCTTTTGCCTTTTCCCCTCAAGACCCTGACCACAAGCATAACGTGTCGTGTTTGTCGTCCCCCTGTTTGTCACGTTCCGTGTCACGGGTGTCCGCACATATTTGTGCCGGAGCCGCTCTGCCCTGCCCCATAGCCTGCTGCAACAGGACAAGTCCCGGGGACTTGCAGTTTGTGGGGTGTTGCCAGACTCTAGATGATATTCCTAGATAGACAGAAGATGTTTGGAGCTGTGAAGCTATCCCGCAGCCCTTTGACTTTTGTCCTCGCTTTCCTTCAGATGCAGAAGGATAAAATCCAGGGCAAAATCCATCCACCCATCCCGAGTGAGGAGGTTCCCCCAGGCCAGTCACCATTTGTCTCTGCAGGGAGAGTGTAAAGTATGACTCTGTTACAGCTCTGTTCTTTTTCTTTTTCTTTTTAGGAAGTAAAGCTGGATATCGGCAGTCAAGATGAGGTGGGCAAGGTGAGCATTGAGTAGGGTACAGAAGCAGTTGTTAATGCTCCAGTCTCGCTTTCCAGTGCAACTCTAAGCATCCGTTCCTGTTTCTGCACTTTAGGCAATCCACTCAGAGTACGCCGAGCCCCAGTCACCGACCGGCCGACACGCTGGGCGCGCCGCTCTCCCAAGCCCTGCGGAAGAATCACGGGACTCGGCGATGGAACTGAGCGTTCTTAGGAGCATGGTGAGTAGCAGACTTGTGGGGTTTTGGCTGAGGGGCTGCCAAGATCAGGCACTGATGTTTGGTTTTCTTTAATACAGCTGTCTGAGAGACACCAGCCCAGTGCCAGCAGGAGCTTCCCGGCTGACGAGGTGGCCTTTCTTTGCACCCGAGACCGGCATCCCCAGCTGTGTGAGAGATAAGTAGAGGGCCATGACCCACAGAGGGGATGAAAGCGGGGGGCTGGTTTGGGAATTACTGGGAGGGGTTTTTGAGTCCACTTTGGTGATAGGGGCTGTCCATGAAGCGGCCCCTTAGGCCCCATAAAAGCAAAGCCTGACTTTGGATCACAGTGCTGAGGTGCGCAGGGCAGAGCAGTCCTGGTGTGTTTCGTGTCACTTGTCTTTTGTGTATTATGTGTTGTTTGCATATGTCATGTCCTTTACCTTAGGCCTTGGAGGGGCCTGTCAGAAACCCTGGCATCATTGTTAGCATCTGTGCTCTCTGCATTCCTCGGCCTGGCACCCAAGCCATGGAACTTTTGCCTCAGGAGCTCAGACAGGCATCAGACTCTCTTGTCTCTTTAGAAGCATCCGGTCAGATGTTTCTTCAGGTCTTGTTCTGAGCTGTATGGACAGCTGTGCCCCGCCAGGATCCATTATGGTGGACTAGGACTTGAAAGAACGTGAGGGCAGGTAGAGGCTTCTGGCCGTAGGATTCTCGGACATCCATCTTTGCAGTTTTTGGAATAAATCATTCGGTTAGCATCTTCTTCCTCCAGGTTTCTCTGAGCCTCATCAGCTCGCCATCCATCTTACCTCAGTCATCTAATTTTCTGTCCTTGTGCTCCTTGCAGTCATGGTTCTTGTCTCGAGATTTCTGTCCGTGTTGTGTCCCCGTTGTCTGTCACGTCCTGTCTGTCCTGTGTCACGGGTGTGTGCACACATTTGTGCTGGAGCTGCTCTGCCCTGCCGCATAGCCTGGTGTAATAGGACAAGCCCTGGGGAGTTGAAATTTGTAATGTGGGGTGCAGTTGGACTCTAGATGCCATTCCTAGATTGACCTAAGGTGTTTGCAGGTTTTGAGTTATCCTGCAGGTGTTTGACATATGTTCTAACTCTCTTTCAGGTGCAGATGCATTGCATCCATGGCAGAGCCCCCCATCCTGGGTGACGGGGTTCCCACAAGCAGGTCAGTCACCATTTGTCTGTGCAGGGGGAGTGTCAAGGGTGACCCTGTTACAGCACTGTTTTTTGTCTTTCTAAAAAGGAAGTAAATCTGGATCCCAGCAGTCAAGTTCAGGAGAGCAAGGTGATCAGTAGCATTTCTTGTTGCTGAGCTCTCAATTCCTGGGGCAAGTCTAAGCTTCCATTCTCTTTTTTGTGCTTTAGGCAATCCACTCGGAGCCTGCCAAGCCCCCGTCACCAGCCGGCCGATGCACTGGGTTCCCTGCACATGCGAGCCCTGTGGACGCATTACAGGATCTGGTGATGAAACCCTGAACTCTTCTATTTAAAGGTGCCATCCAGGTGGCCTTCAGCAGCTGCCAAGGAGTTGTGGTGAGTCGGGGAAGTAGGGAGGAGGAGCGAGGGTCCGCTCAGGTTTCAGCAATGCCAAATCCCCTCGTCTCTTTTAACCCAGGCTTATCCCGTGACAATGGCATCAGCCTCGGAGCGCGGCCGAAGGGTGCGGCCCCAGGAGCCGGGCATTCTTAGGAGAACGGTGAGTCGCAGAATTGTTGGCTTTTGGCCCGTGTGCTGCAGAGATCATGCACTGATATTTGGATTTCTTTCACATAGCTGACTGAGAAACAACAGGGAGTTGTTGAACAACAGTGCCAGCAGGAACTTCCCAGATGTTGAGGCTGCCTTCTTTTGCAAATGACACGGACCTGCATCCCCAGATGTCTGAGAGATAAGTAGAGGGCTACAAGCTACAGAGGGGATGAAAGCAGGGCGCAGGGTAGGGACCCACCGGGAGGGGTTTTTGAGTCTCCTTTGGAGATGGGGGTGTCCATGAAGCGGCCCCTTAGGCCCCATAAAAGCAAAGCCTGACTTTGGATCACAGTGCTGAGGTGAGCAGGGCAGTGCAGTCCTGGTGTGTATTGTGTCACTTGTCTTTTGTGTATTATGTGTGGTTGGATATGTCATGTCTTTTACCTTAGGTCGTTGTGGGGCCTGTCAGAAACCCTGGCATCATTGTTAGCATCTGCGATCTCTGCATTCCTCGGCCTGGCACCCAGGCCATGGAACTTTCGCCTCAGGAGCTCAGACAGGCATCAGACTCTCTTGTCTCTTTAGAAGCATCCGGTCAGCTGTCTTTTCAGGTCTTGTTCTGAGCTGTATGGACAGCTGTGCCCGCCAGGATCCATTATGGCGGACGAGGACTTGTGAGAAGGTGAGGGCAGGTAGAGGCTTCTGGCCATAGGATTCTCGGGCATCCATCTTTGCAGCTCTTGGACTAAATCATTCAGTTTAGCATCTTCTTCCTCCAGGTTTCTCTGAGCCTCGTCGGCTCGCCATCCATCTTACCTCAGTCATCTAATTTTCTGTCCTTGTGCTCCTTGCAGTCATGGTTCTTGTCTCGAGATTTCTGTCCGTGTTGTGTCCCCGTTGTCTGTCATGTCCTGTCTGTCCTGTGTCACGGGTGTGTGCACATATTTGTGCCGGAGCTGCTCTGCCCTGCCGCATAGCCTGGTGTAATAGGACAAGTCCCGGGAAGTTGAAATTTGTAATGTGGGGTGTAGTTGGACTCTAGATGCCATTCCTAGATTGACCTAAGGTGTTTGCAGGTTTTGAGTTATCCTGCAGGTGTTTGACATATGTT
This sequence comes from Molothrus ater, assembly GCF_012460135.2. Classification (NCBI taxonomy): domain Eukaryota; kingdom Metazoa; phylum Chordata; class Aves; order Passeriformes; family Icteridae; genus Molothrus; species Molothrus ater. The sequence continues at coordinate 41,667 of NW_023416810.1, read as the reverse complement.
CTGACTTTCTTTCAGGTGCAGATGCATTGCACCCGTGGCAGAGCCCCCCATCCTGGGTGACGGGGTTCCCACAAGCAGGTCAGTCACCATTTGTTTCTGCAGGGGGAGTGTCAAGTGTGGCCCTGTTACAGCTTTTTTTTTTTTTTGTCTTTATTTTTAGGAATTATAGCTGGATCCCAGAAATCAAGTTCAGGAGCGCAAGGTGATCAGTAGCATTTCTTGTTGCTGAGCTCTCAATTCCTGGGGCATGTCTCAGTCTCCATTCTCGTTTTTGTGCCTTAGGCCATCCGCTCGGAGCACGCCAAGCTCCCATCCCCAGCGGCTGATGGACCGGGTTTGCCGCTCTCGCCAGCCCTGAGTTCCGGGTCAGGAGCCGCCGAGGAGCTGCGGTGAGTCGGGGAAGTAGGGAGGAGGAGCGAGGGTCCCCTCAGGTTTCAGCCATGCCAAATCACCTCACCTCCTCTTAGCCCAGGCACCCCCTGTGACGACGGCCTCGGTCTCCGAGCGTGCCCGACGCGTGCGACCCGAGCAGCTGAGTGTTCTTAGGAGAATGGTGAGTAGCAGACTTGTGGGGTTTTGGTCGCGGGGCTGCCGAGATCGGGCACTGATGTTTGGTTTTCTTTAATACAGCTGTCTGAGAGACACCAGCCCGGTGCCAGCAGGACCTTCCCGGCTGACGAGGTGGCCTTTCTTTGCACCCGAGACCGGCATCCCCAGGAGTGCGAGAGATAAGTAGAGGGCCACGACCCACAGAGGGGATGAAAGCAGGGTGCTGGTTTGGGAATTACTGGGAGGGGTTTTTGAGTCTCCTTTGCAGATGGGGCTGTCCATGAAGCAGCCCCTTAGGCCCCATAAAAACAAAGCCTGGCTTTGGATCACAGTGCTGAGGTGAGCAGCGCAGAGCCGTCCCGGTGTGTATCGTGTCACTTGTCTTTTGTGTTTTATGTGTTGTTTGGATATGTCATGTCTTTTACCTTAGGTCGTTGTGGGGCCTGTCAGAAACCCTGGCATCATTGTTAGCATCTGTGCTCTCTGCATTCCTCGGCCTGGCACCCAGGCCATAGAACTTTCGCCTCAGGAGCTCAGACAGGCATCAGACTCTCTTGTCTCTTTAGAAGCATCCGGTCAGCTGTCTTTTCAGGTCTTGTTCTGAGCTGTATGGACAGCTATGTCCCGCCAGGATCCATTATGGTGGACTAGGACTTGAAAGAACGTGAGGGCAGGCAGAGGCTTCTGGCCATAGGATTCTCGGGCATCCATCTTTGCAGTTTTTGGAATAAATCATTCGGTTAGCATCTTCTTCCTCCAGGTTTCTCTGAGCCTCATCAGCTCACCATCAGTCTCTCCTCGGTCATCTCATTTGGCATCTTCTCAGTCCTTGCAGTCATCCTTCTTGCCCAGAGATTTCTGTCCGTGTTGTGTCCCCGTTGTCTGTCACGTCCTGTCTGTCCCGTGTCACGGGTGTCTGCACACACATTTGTGCCGGAGCTGCTCTGCCCTGCCGCATAGCCTGGTGCAATAGGAGAAGTCCCGGGGACTTGAAGTTTGTAATGTGGGGTGTAGTTGGACTCTAGGTGGGATTTGTAGATGGACACAAGATATCTGGAGTTCTTAAGTTATCCTGCAACAGCTTGACTCTTGTCCTGACATTTTTTTCAGATTCAGATGGATTAAATGTGTGTCAGAGGCCCCCATCCCGGGTGAGGGGTTTCCCCCGAGCAGGTGAGGCACCATTTGTCTCTGCAGCAGAAGTGTATGTGGTGACTCTGTTACAGCTCTGTTCTTTGTCTTTCTTTTTAGGAAGTAAATCTGGATACCAGCAGTCAAGGTGAGCAGTGGAGAGAAGTAGCTGTTATTGCTTAGGTCTCAGTTTCTGGTGCTGCTCTAAGCTTCCATTCTCTTTTTTGTGCTTTAGGCAATCCACTCGGAGCCTGCCGAGCCCCCGTCACCAGCCGGCCGATGCACCGGGTTCCCTGCACATGCGAGCCCTGTGGACGCGTTACAGGACCTGGTGATGAAGCCCTGAACTCTTCTATTTAAAGGTGCCATCCAGGTGGCCTTCAGCAGCTGCCAAGGAGTTGCAGTGAGTCGGGGAGGTAGGAAGAGGAGCGAGGGTCCGCTCAGGTTTCAGCAATGCCACATGACCTCGTCTCCTTTTAACCCAGGCTTACCCCGTGACAATGGCATCAGCCTCGGAGCGCGGCCGAAGGGTGCGGCCCCAGGAGCCGGGCATTCTTAGCAGAATGGTGAGTGGCAGAATTGTTGGGTTTTGGCCAGTGTGCTGCAGAGATCATGCACTGATATTTGGATTTCTTTCACGTAGCTGACTGAGAAACAACAGGGAGTTGTTGAACAACAGTGCCAGCAGGAACTTCCCAGATGTTGAGGCTTCCTTCTTTTGCACCTGACACGGACCTGCATCCCCAGATGTCTGAGAGATAAGTAGAGGGCTACAACCCACAGAGGGGATGAAAGCGGGGCGCAGGGTAGGGACCCACCGTGAGGGATTTTTGAGTCTCCTTTGGACATGGGGGTGTCCATGAAGTGCACACCCTTAGGCCCCATAAAAGCAAAGCCTGACTTTTGATCACAGTGCTGAGGTGAGCAGGGCAGAGCAGTCCCGGTGTGTATCGTGTCACTTGTCTTTTGTGTATTATGTGTGTTTGGATATGTCATGTCTTTTACCTTAGGCCTTGGAGGGGCCTGTCAGAAACCCTGGCATCATTGTTAGCATCTGTGTTCTCTGCATTCCTCGGCCTGGCACCCAGGCCATAGAACTTTGGACTCGGGATCTCAGACAGGCATCAAACTCTCTTGTCTCTTTAGAAGCATCCGGTCAGCTGTCTTTTCAGGTCTTGTTCTGAGCTGTATGGACAGCTCTGCCCCACCAGGATCCATTATGGTGGACTAGGACTTGTGAGAACGTGAGGGCAGGTAGAGGCTTCTGGCCGTAGGATTCTCAGGCATCCATCTTTGCAGTTTTTGGAATAAATCATTCGGTTTGCATCTTCTTCCTCCAGGTTTCTCTGAGCCTCATCAGCTCACCATCGGTCTCTCCTCGGTCATCTCCTTTTGCATTCTCTCAGTCCTCGCAGCCATTTTCCTTGCCAGGAGATTTCTGTCTGTGTTGTGTCCCCGTTGTCTGTCACGTCCTGTCTGTCCTGTGTCACGGGTGTCTGCACACACATTTGTGCCGGAGCTGCTCTGCCCTGCCGCATAGCCTGGTGCAATAGGAGAAGTCCCGGGGACTTGAAGTTTGTAATGTGGGGTGTAGTTGGACACAAGATATCTGGAGCTATTAAGTTACCCTGCAACAGTTTGACTTTTGTCCTGACTTTCTTTCAGATGCAGAAGGATAAAATCCAGGGCAGAGCCCCCCATCCCGGGTGTGGGGATTGCCCCGAGCATGTGAGTCCATGTTTGTTTCTGCAGAGGAAGCATAAATGGTCGCCGTTACAGCATTGTTCGTTGTCTCTCTTTTTAGGAGGTCAAGGCCGAGAGCAGCAGTCAAGGCCGAGTGGGCAAGGTGAGCATTGAATAGCGTACAGAAGCAGTTGTTATTGCTGAGGTCTCAGTTTTGGTGCAGCTCTAAGCATCTCCTCTTGTTTTTTTATTTTAGGTGGTCCACTTGCCATCTCTCCTGGCCGAGCACGCCTATGCCAGGTGTGTGCAGCTTAAGGTATCGGTGTGGCATCCTTGTCAGATTAGGGAGGTTGTGTTTTCACAGTATCTCAGCATGCTTTTCCGATTTGTTTCTTTGCAGGTGCTGTCGCTGCCCTAGGCACGCCAAGGAACAGAGGAGGGCAGGTGAGTCGGCGTTTAGGCAGGCTGACTCCTAGGTGAGCATTACACAGCAGCATGCTAAGCGTGTCCCTTTTCTCTTTGCAGGTATCTTCCGGGCACCCTCCGGAGCCAGATCAAGATTTGAGGTGAGCCGGGGCAGTGGTGCAGAGGAGTCCCGGGGATTACTGTTGTTGAGGGCAATAGTCAGGTTTTCTGTTTTGTCTTAGGTACCCTGAGGAGGCTCGTAGCCCAAGCTTGGAAACGGCAGCACCGAAGCACACATGGAGAGCATCTCAACGTCCACGTCTGACCGAGGATGGATTTTGTCCTCTCATCTTCCAAAAGCTAAGTGTCGGGGCCAGTGGCTGGGAGAAGGGGAATAGCCTTTACTCTCAGAGGAGGCAATCAGATGTCAGCTTAGGGGACAGGTCTGTAGCGGGGTGGGCTCTCTGGAAGTAAAGGGAGAGGGTTTCCCCTCAGCCTCGCCAGAGCCTTTGCCGGGCAGGACAGTTCCGACCCATCTCCACATTCTCGGGAACTTTGCGTCGTCCGCCTCCCTCGACTCGACGTCGTCACGGATCTTTCCCCCGAGGAGCTCGCCTTCAGGTCCGGAGCTACCGCCACGGTCACCCAGCAGTCCGCTTCCTTCTCTAGGCTCGCCGCCCCTCTCGAGCATCCTCTTAACTGCTTCGGCACTAACTTCTTTTGACGAGTTACATTTCATCATCACGTCCTAGGGCTTCCTTTCCTTTGGCATCATCAGCCTCTGGCTCACCTTGCACTAGGAATCTCGGGTCCCTACGGGGACAGTGCCAGGCACTTGTCACTCGTCTCCGTGTTATGTCGTCCGTGTCCGTGTTATGTCGTCCGTGTCCGTGTTATGTCGTCCGTGTCCATCGTCTTATGTGTCACAGGCCTTTGTTACGTCTCAACGCTTTATCAGCACTATTCCGTGCCATGTAGGCCATATTCTACTCATGTTCCTTTCCGGAGATCCCTTATTCCGGCATCTTTACATTTTTACTCTTTGAGACAGGAATGTCTCAAAGGGACAAGATGTTCTCATCCATCTTCCTTTTCACTACCAGCTTTGGTAGTGCCTTTTTTTCCACGCCATTCTCTTGGACTTCCCGAGGGAGCGTCTTACACCCTCCTCACGTGACTGCAGGAGTTCTATAGGTTCCATCTTCTCAAAGGGTACAGGGCTCAAGAATTAATCTTCCAGAGAGCTATCTCAAGTCCTGGCTTATACTGTATGTACTTACATTGTTTGTACCTATGCTGGTTTATACTGTATGTACTTACATTGCGTTTACCTATGTTGGCTTACACTGTATGTACTTACATTGTGTGTACCTATGCTGGCTTATATTGTATGGACTTACACTCCATGCACACTTGCACTGTATGCGTCTGCTTTTATTGTGTGTACTCATGTTGTACCACTTATGGTCGGAGCTGCCCTGCCCTGGCATGTAGTCACAGTTAGGTAGCAGAATTATAAAAACTTTACTGTTCATCTGTCTTTAGTGGGGTTTAGGGTAGAAAATTTATCGGTCAGAGCAGGGACAAGTCCTAGCTGTCAGCCACTCGTTGACCGCTTCCTGTCGTCTCACAGGTCCCTGAGGCTACTGATTTCCCCAGAATCTACCATTTGACGTCGAGGAGCGGCAGCCAGAAGAAGCGTGGAAGCGCGTTCTTCAGCGTCTCGAAGAAGAGCCGCAGGGAACGTTTAAATGGGAGGAGTGCGTGAGCGTGTGTGAGAGCACGTGTCTGTCGGCATCTGCTCATCTCTGCGTGTGTGAGCGCATGCTGTGACTGGATTTAACCTTGTGTGTGTGACTTGCTTTTCAGGTTTTTCAACTCGTTTGTAAATTTAGAGTAAAAAATCCCCAGCCGGGTTTAGCCCCCCCACCCCCCCCAGCTGTTTTTTTTTCTTTTTTTTTCCCCCCGGCTGGGTTTTTTTTCCCGGGTCCCGGTCGGTCTGCGAGGCGACGTTCATCGCCAAAGTTTGGGCACAGACCCTCCAGGGACCGGGTATTTCTTCAGGCAGGAGGAATTTTTGGAGGCTCCAGGGAACCATGTTCCCGAGGACCAATGATTGCTGGGGTGTAATTTAGCAGTTGTGATCAGAGGGATGGTGAGTTTGTGTGTCATTTGAAGGGGGTGTTAATGGTAGATGAGTGCTGTTTTTTGTGTGCTTTTGTTGTTTTGGGTGTCCTGTAACAATAAATCCACAAGTAATGAAAATAGAAAAAGGTTATAATCTTGTGTTAATGTGTGTGTTGTGTTGTATTGCTCTGTATTGCGGTGTGAGCACAGGGTGAACTCTCTCCTCCTTGCTGTGACACCTGGGCTGGCAGGGATGACACAGTGACCTCTGCCAGCTGATGCTGCCTGTGCCATCACCTGGCACTGACTTGTTTGATGAAAATGCTTTTGCTGGGTTTTTTCTCCTGAGAAGCCTCAGAACAGAAATGGAACCAATAACGATCTGCTGGCTGTGGAGTGTGGGCTGGAGATGGTTTAGCAACAGGGGCATCTTGGATTGGTCTCCTGTGCATTGTTTCTACTTGATGACCAATCATGGTCCAGCGGTGTCGGGGCTGTGAACAGTCCCAGGTTTTTATTATTCATTCCTTTCCAGCTTTCTGATGTCTCCTTGCTCTTTTAGTGTAGTTCTAATATCTCATTTTCTTTTAATATAATAGAGATCATAAAATAATATTTCAGCCTTCTGAAAGGGGGAGTCAAGATTCTCATCTCCTCCCTTGTCCTGGGGACCCTCAAACACCACCACAATCAGCGGCCAAGCGGGTTTGTGCAAGCCTCTCACTAACCCTCGGCCGGTCCCAAGTTGGCAGACACCGGGGGGGCAGCCCCGACACGGCCAACAGCGGGGAGACACTGTCTGTGCCCCGAGGGTGCTGAGGGCACCTGGGCTGGGGGGAGACACTCTCTGTGCCCCGAGGGTGCTGAGGGCACCTGGGCTGGGGGGAGACACTCTCTGTGTGTGCCCTGAGGGTACTGAGGGCACATGGGCGGGGGGGGGAGACACTCTCTGTGCCCCGAGGGTGCTGAGGGCACCTGGGCTGGTCGCCTTTGCAGCAGAAGAGACACCAGAGACAGCGGTAGAAGATAAAGGGCCGACTCTTAGCAGGGGTTAATCCAAGGTTTTATTAGGACCCCCAAAGGAGCTCCTGCACCTCAGGGGGCTCCTGCCCAGAGCCCCGGGAGATGTGCCAAGGTTACATTTAAAGGGAGGTGGAAACCAAAAGTAGATAACATCCTACCAACCATTAAGTGACCCTAAGGGATGGATGCTGGGGGATAGACATATAGGACAGCGTATGGGGCAAGGCTTGGGGGGCTGACCCCTGGCCTCTGGCTGATCAGTGGAGGACTTGGACTGAAACTTCTGCATGGGGGGGATGGGAGGCTGAGTGATTGACAGAGAGCCAGGGTGGGGGTTTGGGGATGATCTCATCCTGGGAGAGGGATAACACAGGTAAAGGGAGGGGGGTACAGTTTGGGATAAACCATTTGGGAAAAATTACTTCAAAGTATTACAAAGTATAAAAATGCACTACAGCAGGTTTGGGCAGCACCAAATAAAATGTAATAAAATGCTTTAAAAATAGAAAAATTTAAAAAAATAAATAAAATAACAAAATTAATTAAAATAAATAATAAAAAAACCAAAACTGTAAAGTGCTGTAAAGTGCTGTACAAGTTCCATAAAATGTAGTGCCGTAATGCAAGACCCTCAAACACCACCACAATCACCAGCTTAAATTGGTCTGGGCAGCACCAAATAAAATAAAATAAAAAGCTTTAAAAATAGAAAAATAAAAAAAAAATTAAATAAAAAACAAAATTAAAAAAATAAATGCTTTAAAAATAGAAAAATTAGAAATAAAAAATAAAAAGAAAATTAAAAAAGTAAATGCTTAAAAAGAGAAAAATTAAAAATAAAAATTAAATAAAAAATAAAATTTAAAAAATGCTTTAAAAATAGAAAAATTAAAAATAACAATTAAATAAAAATAAAATAAATATAATAAATGCTTTAAAAATAGAAAAATTAAATATAAAAATTAAATTAAAAATTAATAAAATTAAAAGCTTTAAAAATAGAAAAATTAAAAATAGAAATAAAAAATTAAATTAAAAAATAAAAAAAGGTTTCAAAATATAAAATTAAAAATAAAAATTAAATAAAAAATAAAATTAAACAATAATAAAGCTTTGAAAATAGAAAAATTAAAAATAAAAATGAAATAAAAAATAAAATTAAACAATAATAAAGCTTTGAAAATAGAAAAATTAAAAATAAAAATGAAATAAAAAATAAAATTAAAAAAATAAATGCTTTAAAAATAAAAAATTAAGAATAAAAATAAATAAAAAATAAAATTTAAAAATTCAAAAACTTTGAAAATAAAAAATTTAAAAAATAAAAATTAAATAAAAAACAAAATTAAAAACAAATGCTTTAAAAATACAAAAATTAAAAATAGAAAAATAAATAAAAAACAAAATTAAAAAAATAAATGCTTTAATAATACAAAAATTAAAAATAGAAAAATAAATAAAAAACAAAATTAAAAAAATAAATGCTTTAAAAATAGAAAACTGAAAAATAAAAAAATTAAGAATAAAATTAAAAAAATAAAAAGCTTTAAAAATAGAAAAATTAAAAATAATCATTCAATAAAAACAAGATTAAAAAATATAATAACTGCTTTAAAAATAATAAAATTAAATATAAAAATTAAATAAAAAATTAATAAAATAAAAAGCTTTTAAAATAGAAAAATTAAAAATAAAAACGAATTTAAAAAATTTTAAAAAGGCTTTAAAAATAGAAAAATTAAAAATTAAATAAAAAAATTTACAAATCAAATAAATGCTTTTAAAATAGAAAAATAAACAATCAATAAAAAACAAAATTAAAAAATATAATAAATGCTTTAAAAATAAAAAATAAAATATAAATATTAAAAAAAAATTAAAAAATAAAAAGCTTTAAAAATAGAAAAATTAAAAATAAAAATAAAAACATTTTTAAAAAATAGTTTAAAAAGAGAAAAATTTAAAAAATTAAAAATAAAATTTAAAAAATAAAAACCTTTAATAATACAAAAATTAAAAATAAATATAAATATTTAAAAAATAAAATAAATGCTTTAAAAATAAAAATAAATAAAAAACAAAATTAAAAAATAAATGCTTTAAAAAAAGAAAAATTAAATTTAAGAATTATATTTAAAAATATTTTAAAAATAAAATAAAAAGCTTTAAAAAAAGAAAAATTAAAAAGAAAAACAAATAAAAAAATTTAAAAAATAAAATAAAAAGCTTTAAAAATAGAAAAATTTAAAAAAACCAAAATTAATAAAATAAAATTAATTAAAAATACATGAAAAACAAAATAAAAACTCTAAAGTGCTGTAAAGTGCCGTAAAATTTCCATAAAACGTCGTAAAACTGTCGTAAAGCGCGACTGTCGTAAAACTGTCGTAAAAGGTGCTGTAAAGCGCGACCGTCGTAAAACTGTCGTAAAAGGTGCAGTAAAGCGCGACTGTCGTAAAAGGTGCCGTAAAGCGCGACTGTCGTAAAAGGTGCCGTAAAGCGCGACTGTCGTAAAAGGTGACGTAAAGCGCGACTGTCGTAAAAGGTGCCGTAAAGTGCGACTGTCGTAAAAGGTGCCGTAAAGCGCGACTGTCGTAAAACTGTCGTAAAAGATGCCGTAAAGCGCGACTGTCATAAAACTGTCGTAAAAGGTGCCGTAAAGCGCGACTGTCGTAAAACTGTCGTAAAAGGTACCGTAAAGCGCGATTGTCGTAAAACTGTCGTAAAAGGTGCCGTAAAGCGCGACTGTCGTAAAACTGTCGTAAAGCGCGACTGTCGTAAAACTGTCGTAAAAGGTGCTGTAAAGCGCGACTGTCGTAAAACTGTCGTAAAAGGTGTCGTAAAGCGCGACTGTCGTAAAACTGTCGTAAAAGGTGCCGTAAAGCGGGACTGTCGTAAAAGGTGCGTTTTTTCGACAGTCGCGCTTTACGACACTGCCTTTTATGGAACTTTTACAGTACTTTACAGCACTTTCCGGATTTTATTTTGTTTTTTAATTATTTTTAATTAATTCTATTTTTTAAATTTAATTTTTATTTAATATTTTTTTAATTTTCCGATTTTTAAAGCTTTTTTTTATCTTTTTTTTAGTTTTAATTTTTCTATTTTAAAGCATTTATTTTATTTTTAAATTTTCCTTTTTATTTAATTTTTAGTTTTAAATTTTATATTTCTAAAGCATATTTTAAATTTTTTTATTTTTATTTTTTTCTTAATTTTTACTTTTGAGTTTTTGATTTTTAAAGCTTTTTTTATTATTTTTTGTTTAATTTTATTTTAGATTTATCTATTTTTAAAGCTTTTTATTATATTTTAAATTTTTTTTAAATTTAATTTTTTTGTTTTATTTTTTTAAAGCATTTATTTTTTTAAATTTATTTTTTATTTTTTAGTTTTCATTTTTTATTTATAAACTATTTATTTTATATTTTAAATTTTATTTTTTATTTCATATTTATTTTTGCTTTATCTATTTTTAAAGCATTTATTTTATTTTTTTAGTTTTTATTTAATTTTTAGTTTTGATTTTTTTATTTTTAAAGCATTTATTTTATTTTTTAGTTTTTATTTAATTTTTCTATTTTTAAAGCTTTTTATTTTATTTTTTAATTTGATTTTTATTTAATTTTTTGTTTTAATTTTTTTATTTTTAAAGCATTTATTTTATTTTTTTAATTTTATTTTTTATTTCATTTTTATTTTTTGCTTTTTCTATTTTTAATGCTTTTTAAAAAATTTATTATTTATTTAATTTATAGTTTTTATTTTTTTATTTTTAAAGCTTTTTTAAAATTTTATTTAATTTTTATTTTTGAGCTTTCTATTTTTAAAGCTTTTTAAAATTTTTTTATTTAATTTTTTATTTCATTTTTAGTTTTAATTCTTTATTTTTGAACTATTTATTTTATTTTTGAAATATTATATTTTATTTCATTTTTATTTTTTGCTTTTTCTATTTTTAAAGCATTTATTTTATTTTTTTACTTTTATTTTTTAATTAATTTTTTTGTTTTGATTTCTTTATTTTTAAAGCATTTTTTAATGTTGTTTTAACTTAATTTTTATTTTTGATCTTTCTATTTTTAAAGCTTTTTAAATTTTTTTTAATTTTCAGTTTTAATTTTTTTTATTTTTAAACATTTATTTTATTTTTTAATTTTATTTTTTATTTCATTTTTAGTTTTTTTATTTTTGAACTATTTATTTTATTTTTATTTTTTATTTCATTTTTATTTTTTGCTTTTTCTATTTTTAAAGCATTTATTTTATTTTTTTAATTTTCTTTTTTATGTAATTTTTAGTTTTGATTTTTTTAGTTTTAAAGCATTTATTTTATTTAATTTTATTTTTTAATTTTTTTTATTTAATTTTAGTTTTGATTTATTTTTAAATAATTTATTTTTTTAATTTTATTTTTATTTAATTTTTTAGTTTTGATTTTTTTATTTTTAAAGCATTTCTTTTATTTTTTTAATTTCATTTTTATTTCATTTTTAGTTTTAATTTTTCTATTTTTAAAGCATTTCTTTTATTTTTTAAATTTTTTTTTAATTTTTAGTTTTAATTTTTCTGTTTTTAAAGCTTTTTATTTTTTTAATTTTCTTTTTTTTTATTTTCCCATTTTTAAAGCATTTATTTTATTTTTTTTATTTTATTTTTTATTTAATTTTTATTTTTAATTTCTCTATTTATAAAGCTTTTTATTTTATTTTATTTGGTGGTGCCCAGACCAACTCAAGCTGGTGATTGTGGTGGTGTTTGAGGGTCTTGCAGTTACCCCGATTAATAGGTAGAGATGATGTTTGGAGGCCACAGTGTTACAGGTAGGGGTTAAACTGTTTTTTAGGGTCTTTCAGGTGATTTTTCAGGGATTTTTAGGGATATTTTAGGGTTTTTTTACAGGAGTTTTTTAGGAATTCTCTGGAAATGTTTAGGATACCTTTAGGGCTTTTTCAGGGCTTTAAAAATAATTTTTAGGGTGTTTTAATGACTGTCTTACCCGGGCGCCCCAGCCACCCAAGGCACCCCGTGCCGGCGCTGCGGCGCTCCAGCCCAGCCTCCCGTCAGCGCCGCCCGTGGTCACTTCCCCTCTCCTGCCGCCCCCGCTGCATGGCGGGCCGAGCCGCGCCTTCCCCACCGCACCCTCCCGCTTCAGAGCTGCTGGATGGCGCGGCTCCGCCACCTCCTGCAACCACGGGCGTCCCAGCGTTCCCTTCCACGGCCACAGCCGCGGCCCCGTTCCCGTTCCTGCAGCTCCGCCGCCTCCCGCACGCCCTGGCCCGCCCGCCGCCATGATGACTGCCCGCGCCGCCGTAGTGACGGAACCCACGCATGCGCAGTTGCTACAACCCCCGCACCAGCGATATCACTCCACGCCGACTCATCGAACCATAGCGCTGCTTCCGGGATCAGCCGCACGCATGCACAGTTCTATCTCCACAGCCCTGCTGCCATCCCCACTGCGTTTGCCGCAGCTTTGATACAGCCCGGTCCCGGTTCCGAGCCGCTGCGTGCCGCTGTCCAGCCACAGCCGGCATCCCTGTGCCCTGTCACGCCACTTCTGCCGCCACTGCGTCTATACACGGCACCACAGCAGGCGAAAACTGCAGCGCCTTGCGTGTATCCTTCCGCGTCTCTCCCTCTGCCGGGCACCGAGAGATCCCTCTGCAGCGCGTAACCCTGAGCAACCGATACCTGGTGTGCCTCCGCGTTTTCGCCTTCCACACTCCTAGCACCCAGTGTGACTACTTTGTGTCACGATTCGTCTGCACAGCCACATCCATGCACACAAACCTTGCGAGGAGGAGGAGGAGGAGGAGGAGGTTGGAATATGACAGCTGCTTTAATAAATACAGGACAGACAGAGAATTATTTTGCCCCTGCAAATGCCAGCTCTTTGATCCCAACACAAAAGAATTTTGAAAAAGAACTGTTCCCAAATAGCTCCAGAGTCCCCTCAGTGTTTGGGACAGATTTCTCGACCCACAAATAGACAGTAAACCCTGAAAATTTGCCAGCATTAATGCCAAAATTAGAAAACTCACAAAAATCTTTTGATAATTTTCACCTAACAGACGGGTGTGAAAAACATCAATCACTTGCTTTTAAAATTTTTGAAAGTTTAATAGTAATAAAATGGTTATAAAAATAGTCATACAATTAGAGTAATAATAATTTGGACAATTTGAATTAGGACAATATGAGACAACAAAAACAAAGAGTTACGGACGTCCGGGTACCTTTTTCTGGGCAGCACGAGCCTGAAAAAGGACCCCCGTTAACAAAGGATTAACCCTTAAAAGCAATAGCCTGTTGCAGAGTCATACACTTCGTACATGGTGCATAAATTCCATTCAAACACAGGATTCTGTCTGCTCATCATCCACTTCTTCCTTCTAATCCTAACAGCGCTTTGGAGGCAGGAAGAAGTTTGTTTCTTCTGATAAGAGGGCAATATATATAAATTCTTTTTCTCTGAAAGATCCAGGTGTCTTGTGGCCGCTATCTTGCTGCAAGTCCTTTCTTTAAAAAAAGTATCTTACATAGCATCGTTTCTATTTTAACAGTTTTTATAACCTAAAACTGTATTTAACACACTACTTAAGAGAATTAATACAGCATTCCTTTCTAATACAACACATATAATATTCATTTTAATATTTCAAAAAAGCCAATCATAAAATACCTGCATTTGCCACAATCCCCACTCTTATTCTTTGTAAATCCTTTGGCTTGAGCAATATTTCTTATCTACTTGCATCTTCTGGACTATGCGGGCAAAATAAAACAGGGGATTACACAAGGAAGAAATATAAAAATAGTTGCAACACATAAAATGAAAGATCTTAATTTCTTCTAATACATTACCCTACCAGCTAGGTTTTAACATTGTTTTCTAATTTTTGGACTGGTACCTCGGTTATTATATGCATATATATTTTTTTCTTCTTTGATTTCTTTTGCTTTTTCTAGAATGACTTTTCTGTGGTCATCAATTTTCAACAATTTGATATATTAAACTTTCCACAAACACCCCCTTCTTTGGCCAATAAATAGTGTAAAGCCAACCTATTCTGATACCCGACAGTTTTTGTTTGGCTTAGCTGACTTTATATTAACTCCAATGTCTGGGCAGCTCCATTTGCTATCATTTCTATAACTGCTTGGAGTCTTGTAATACGACTCAATAGATAATTTGGGGTCAATACAGAGTTAAGTTGCTGTGCTGGTTTTACCTTTTCCTTTATTATTTGTTTTTTTTACCAAATCTCGAACCGTCAAGATTAAACGTAAAACAAATCCCTCTCTCTCCTTTTGGACATTCAATTCCAAATCTACTACCACTTTTTCCTAAGTTTCTTGTAATCCAATAATTTACTCCATTTTGCCTACAGGTTCTTAATTTGGATGGGTTATAACAGTGGCTGTTGACATAGGTGTGTGTAATTAAAGAGGAACTTTGGTTTCTTTCCACGTGATGCTTTCTGCAGCATTTGTGACACAATCTTGCTGGTATCCCGAAAGGGAAAAGAGAACAAATGAGTGCCAGAAACAGGAATAACAGAGGTCCAGTATGCCTTATACTCCCACCTCCCAGGCCTGTGAGGTTGCAACCCACAGCAGGTGTATTTGATCTTCTCGGTGGCAAAATACAGAGGCCAATCTGGTCGTGCCCTCTATTTCCTTGTCACTTTCTCTTAAATAATTTCCAGGCAAATTGGTTTGGACACCCTTTAACTGTGGTCTCTTACCGTTCTTTAGGTATCTCTCATTCACCAGGCACTAGTAATTCCCATCCACAAAGCTATTACTTTAACACTTTTTGCAATAAGAGCATAAATGTTGTGAACTACAATACTAATTATTCTCACAATTCAAGCATTTACTTATAACCCAGCTAGCATGTCCAGTCTTGGAATGAATCAAATAAAGTTTACTGATGGAAATGGTAATTCCCCTTCTCCCCTGTACAATTCTCAGGCTAAGGTCAGAACACAAACACAGTCTTGATCCTTCTATCTGGAGTATTCCTCCCCTAAGGAGATGTTTTATTCAGGCAAGACCAGAATAAAACGAGGCAGTGTTTGAAATCAGTGGTATAAGTGTTGTCTTAATTCTTAATTCTGTGTTGTTTGTACATTTCTTGGATCATTTGCCTTTTTTGAAACTATTACCACTCAGTCCCCATTGGAAAGTCAGGTCGGTATCACCTGGTTTAAATGTGATAGTCCATTCCTCAGGTTTCTTCACAAGTCCTTTGATTCTGCTGGCATGAATTCACCCTCTTTCTGTGATTCTGATTGTTGCTTCAGTAGTACCTGGAAAGGACTTCTTAATAGCATAGTAATAAAAGAAAGATAATACTGCATTAACTTTTACCATTCACTCTTCTTCCAAACTTTCTGGGTTTAGCTAAAAGCTTTTTCCACAGCAGCATCTTCTTCTTCTTCTATCCAGCTGTGCTAATAGCTGCAGAGGCAAATTCTTCTTTTTGTGAGTTACAGTTAGTTAAATAAGAAAAGCTAGACCAATTTTAACATGAGATGTATCACATCTATTGCTTTTTACTTTTTGGGCAGCATTTAATTGTTTTAGCCTTACAAACCCATTCTTCAGGAAAAAAAAAAAACCAACAAATTTCTTTTTAACAGCAAACAAAACACACAAAAGAAAAAACCAAAAACCTTTTTACTTAAGAAAAACAAACCACTTTGTGAGGTTTGGAGAGTCAGCAATCTCTGCTTTGATTTTAGCTTTTAGTCCTAGCCCCCTCCCGCTCTTTTCACGGCCTTGCTGTCAATGCTGTGCTGCCACTTGACTGCAGGGCCGGAGCAGGGGAGAGCAGCCAGGGGCATGGGGACCCTGGGGGCAGCCTTGGGTCCCTTTTGCCCTCTCTCTCTCTTTCTCTTTCCTTCTCTCTCTCTCTAGTCCCACTTACCGGGGCCGACACTGCCATCCTCGACTCGGGACCCCGGCAGCCTGGGAGCCCCCCCGGCAGTTCCGCCACGGCGCCAGCCTGCTCCTGGCCGGCAAACGCGTGTCCCCTGCTGCCAGCACCGCCACCGGGTCACCTCCATGGATCGGTCCTTGCCGCAGCCTCCGAGACCCCGCCGCTCGTAGGGAGCAGCCAGACACCTCCCAACCTTGACAACCCCAAACCTGGCGTCCCCAGGTGCTCCTGACATTCTTTTCCTTTCTCTAGTCAACTTCTCCTCTTTTCCCTTCAAGGAGGGCCCGTTCTGCTAAACCCTTTCTGGACCTCAGTTCGGCATTGAATAACCTCCTAACAACCGTGTGTTAAGACACTTCCCTGCCTTTCATGCAAAAACCCTGCATTCACACTTCTGCTCTCTTCTAGCACCAAGATGTCATCACTTCACATTCTAACATCTCAGAGTTTGCTAACCACCTCCCTACTTCAACTTCTCTCTTTCTTCTCTTCTTACCTGTTTTTTTTGATTCAACACACTTCAGACAGTATGAACTGAACCTAACTAAATTACTTCCAAAAGTAAGCTTACAACTTTCTTTTACTAGGATTGCAGTAGCTGTTAAATACCTACTGGCTAGCTGTGGCTTACTGAGTCCAACATCTTTGATATATGAGCTACTAGATATTTTTTTATTCTTCCTTAGCCTTGAATTAAAATTTTATGAGGTACTCCATTTTCTGTATTTATGTATAAATGATAAATGACTTTTCTAACAAAGGTAAGCTTAAAGCTGGTACTTAGGCTAGTTTTAGCTTAACTCTTTTAATTTAACAATATCTTCTTTGGTCTGTTTTATATCATCTCCTTCTGTCCGTTTTTTTCATACACAAATTTTGCTACTTGTGTGTACCCCTCAATCTATAATATTTCAATAATCTAGGTAATTTTCTGATCTCTCTCTTTGAAGAGGGAGGGAGAATGAATAAAATTCTTGCAATTTTCTCATGGTTGGTTTTCTAGCTACTTCTATTTATTAAGTGTCTAAGATATTTTACCACTGGGTAGTGAGTCTGAGTTCTTTTATTAACCTCCCTTAAATCTTGTACTAGTCTATAACTCCCATCAGACTTTATTGGGGGAATAGGGATATTATGAGGAGACATACAAGGTTCTAATGCCCCATCCTTTCTTAGTCCTTCTATTACCAGCTTCAAACCTTCCCGTCCTTCTAAAGATACAGGATACTGACGTACACATACGGGACAATCTTCTCTCTCAATTGTAACCCTTATGGGGTCGATATTTAATCTTCCCCTATTTCCTTCCCCACCTCAAACTTCTTTGTTGTTTTTTTTTTCTTCATCCTCTTTTAAATAATTTTAAAACTCTACCTGTCATTTTCCCATTTTCTGATATAACTCCTATTCTTAATTGCACTTGTAAGACTCTTCCCAATAAATTGCTACCTGCCCCTGGGACCAATAAGACATCTCCCATCCAAATTTTAGTTTCTTCCCTCAATTACTACATCTTTAATGACCAGAAATATAAAACTTTCTCTCTTTGCCCCTGTTACTTTCACTATATGTTTGCTCACACTATAACTTTTTGGAATATTTAACAGGCAGGTTCTCTCTGCCCCTGTGTCTATTACAAATTCCAATTCTTCTTCTTGGGGACCCACTTTTAAAGTTATCACAGGCTCCAGATGGTATTTGTTCCCCCCAGAAAATTAGAGCTTATGACCTCCCTATTCCTCCTCTGTGCCCATCTCTTTAAAGATTTTCAGATCTTCTGCTTACTTAGGACCATTTTCCTATTTCTCTTAAGTTTGTTTATCTATTTAGTTGCAGTTTCTTCTTTCCCCTCGAAAAGCTGTCCCTTAAAAACCTTTTTTTTTCCCCTGCATTTCGCCTTTGATGTGCTGTCGCATTTATTCCTTTGATTATGTAATTACAATAATTATTCATGTGTTTACTCCCCTCCTCGTTATTTTTACCCCACTCAGGAGGTACAGTTGGCATTTTGTCTTCTCTGGGGGTCCCCGTAGATTATCTTTTTTCCTAAGCTTTTATTTCAGCTGCTCTGATTAATTGCCTTTCTTCCTGAGAAAAATATTATTTTCATTACAGACCACATCTCTTCTGAAGTATAAATGTTTGGACCTAAAAATTGGTCTAATTGTTCAGCTATGCCTACGGGATCCTCCAAATATCCCTTTTATTTATTTCTTAAAATTTCAGACCTCAGACGAAGTCAAAGGAGCATTTACAAACCCTGGTCCGCCCCCTCCTATGGGAGCCTCTTTTAATGGAAATAGACTAATCCCTTTATCCCATTCTTTTTGGATTTTTATCTTCTATAGCTTTTCTCCCGTATTTTTAGGATGAATCAGGAGAGGACTTTCTTTTACCTGAACTTTTAGTGTTTCGATAAGGTGATTCCTTTAGAGAGTTCCGCTGAGCAGCCGGTAGCTGTGGTTACCAAGGGAGCTCAGGGCGGGACGGCAGAACTTGGCACAGCTCAGGGTCTCGGTGCTCCAAAGGCGGGGTCTGCAGCCGGGACCGACCCAGGGGCTTTTCCGGTGCAGACCGAGCTGGAGCGTGGATCGGCCCCACGTGGCTCACGGCGGCTGATCCGGCAGAGACAAAGCCGGGACTGACCCCGGCTGCAGCGGCGGGAGCCGAGCAGAGTCAGGGCAGCCGGGGATGGGACAGACGGGACCCCCCCTCGGTGCGGTCAGCGCGGTACCCACGGTGCACACGGCAGGACGGACCCCCCGCCCCTTCCGCCGGCACGGCCAGCGGAGCGGCCGCGGGCTAGGCGGCCGGGACCGGGACAGACGGACCGGGACAGACGGACCGGGACAGACGGACCGGGACAGACGGACCGGGACAGACGGACCGGGACAGACGGACCGGGACAGACGGACCGGGACAGACGGACCGGGACAGACGGACTGTGCCGGAGCCGGCACAGGGGCTGGGGCAGCCGCGAACGAGTGGAGGAACAAACAGGAATGGATGAGGTAATATTTCGTTCCCAGCCTTATACTTTCACCGTTTTTCTTTTATTGCCTTTAAAAATGTTATTTTCTTACAATCTCCCTCCTGCCCAGCATGTGGTATATCCTTTTTTTTTTTCCTGGATTAAACGGTTTTTACAAATAAATCCAGAGTTTACCAAAGCAAACTTCTGCTTGGATACTTTGAAATGGTCGACGAGTTAACTCACGACCTTCTCATGTTGTTTTTCTCACCACCCTTTTATTTATCCTTTGGCAAATTATACATCTTTCAGTTACTTGTTTTTCTACTCCAAAAATCGCAATGCATCCATAGTTCCTTTAAAAAAATGATCACACAAAGCCTGAGTATCCCACTGGGCGTTTTGATACATGTCCTCTGCTATTCCCTAGTAAGCATTTTATTATCTGTCTTCCATCAAGATGTTTCTATTTCCCCCATTTATCTTTTTCGCCACCTATCTTGTTTTAATTCGCCTTTTTTTTTTTGCTTCCCTAAACTTTGGAATTTCCAATTTTTCCTCATTTGGAGTTAATATTAACTCTTTCAGCTCCATTTTCTGCTGCATCCTTAGCTTCCTGATCTGCCAAATTATTTCCAGGGTCTTTACCCTGCAAATGCCAACCCTTTGATCCAACACAAAAGAATTTCGAAAAAGAACTGTTCCCAAACAGCTCCAGAGTCCCCCCAGTGTTTGGGACAGATTTCTGACCCAAAAAGAGACACTAAACGCTGAAAATTCATCAGCATTAATCCCAAATTAGAAAACTCACAAAAATCTTTTGATAATTTTCAACTAACAGACTAGGATGAAGTCAGAGGCCAGATTTGCAAAGAAGAAAGTCTAAATCCTCTAGCTATGCCTGTGCCATTCAGCGAGCAAGCCGCTTGCCCTAGAACATGGGTGGCTATCCCACCTCATTAGATAAAAGAATTGCAAAAAGCAATAAGGGATGTGGTATCTGCTTCCCATATTTTAAGCAACTGCTGAAAAGGATAGTCCTGGAAGGATGTACACTCACCCCAAATGACTGTAAAAATCTTGCTAGTATAATTCTCACAGACTCACAATATATGCTATGGGAACTCAAATGGAAAAGACTGCTTACAGGGGTACTAGCCATTTATAGACAAAGTACCGATGCAGACCTTCGTACCCTTGTCATGTCTAAGCTGACTGGTGACCCTCCTGATGATCAGAGTGATAATCGAGTGAATTTACCCAAAACAGCGTTAGATGACATTAAAAAGATGGCTCGCAGAGTCTTTTTGCAAATTCAGCCTGCAAGAAGTTTTGAAAAAGCCTATAATATGATTAGGCAAGACTTGTCTGAACCATTTACCACATTTGTGGGGCGGGTAACGCAAGGAGCAGAAAGACAATGCGGCGATGATATAGCTCGCCCAATAATGATACGGGACATTATTGAAAATAATGGCAATGCCCAATGTAAAAGAGTTATCAAAGCCCTAGGAAAAGAAAAACCCACAGTGCCTGAAATGATAGATGCCTGTAACAAAATTGGGAGTCCACAGCAAGTGGCAATTATCCAGGCAAATGAACTTGGAAAAACTCTAGGAGAAAAAATTGAAAGGGCTCTTACAGCTCAAACAGCGCAAGCAGTCGCACAGGCAGCACAAACAGAAGCTTTACCTGTAAATCAACCAAAGACTAATGTCTGGGTTGCTTTAGCCAGGTCTGCAGGCTCCGATACCATCCGTCTATCTGACACAAGCCCTGACAAACCTTTTTCAACCTGTCTAGTTGGAGTACCTTTCCCAAAGGGTCTTGATAATGTTACTCCTGATAAATATTGGCCATATGATGATCATCACGTATCTCCAACTCCCAGCCGGAAACACCAAACTTATATTGATAATTCTAAAGCTGATAAATCTGACCTTCAAGAGCTAGAAATCCTAGGCTCATTAACTATGGATACCTGTTACTTCTTTCATTTCTTAGGAGAAGACGGCCCTCATTTAAAGGTTACCCCATATCACCCAGCTTATAGCAATATGACTTCTCATCTCCGTCCGTCCCGACCGTGCTACCCCCCGATGCTCCTACAGGTAGAAACTCACTCACTAGCAGGAAAAATCCTTCCAATGCATTTTTTTCTATTTTTATCCTCTGAGTGTCCAACTTCTTTTGCTAAATTTCTACAGATTTGAGCTCAAATTACCATTTCTGACCAGTGCAGAGACAAATGATGAAACATTCCTGAGTTATTCTTACTCTTCATCTTATGGAAGTAGCAGCCAGCACTAAATTTGCATGATCTAACCAAAGTAGACATTTCACAGAAAAGCACTTTCTATAGGAATATTGAAAAACTATAGATTGAGGTAAAACCATCAAGTTTCTGCCCTCACTGGTGCAAAGTCACATGTTGTTTGAAGAGCATCCCACTGAATTTTCTAAAGATGTGTGAATGTGTCATCTGGACCACAGGAGATAAAGCAGGGTTAAAACACTGAGCAAAACTGCAGTTAACAAACACAAGGTTCATCAACCTTGCAATAGAAGCTTGCAGAAACCTTTCAAGGCTCATCCAACAAAGCCCCCTGGCACTTTGTTCTTCCCCCTCCTCCCAAATCTCCATCCGTCTGAGCCAGCGTCAGCAGGAAATTTTGCACGGAAGCTTACCAGATAAAATAGCTATATCATCTGCCATTAGTTTTAGAGAGTTCTTCAAAAATAGGTTAAAAATTATTTTATCTATTATTTTTTAGCTGTGTCCTAAGTTAGGGATGGGCCGAGTCTCGTGTCTTTGTCTCACAGAAAGGTGGTTCACATGTCCTTTAATATCATATGTGCAAATATTTCCAATCTGCATTCTGCCTTATCAGAAGGCTAATTAATTGCTTTATTATACTATATTACATTACAACTAAACCGAATCTGCCAAGTACTCAACCCTGCACACAACTCATGACCGTCACCCAACAGTCCCGACACTCACACACACTTGGCCCCGACAGGCCAAGGAAACAAAACACCATCACTTTGGGTAAACAATCTCCACGCTGCATTCTACTTCGGCACAAACACAGGCACAGTAAATGAGATAAGAATTGATTTTACTTCCTCTGAGGTTCAGAGAACGTGAATCCCAGAAATATTCTTGGGGAGAATTGTGCCTTGCTTTTCTCTGTGAAGAGAAATGCGGTGACAGGTGCACCCTCACCTCCAGGGCAAAGAATCACGGAATGGTTTGGGTGGGAAGGGACCTTGAGGTTTATCTTTGATTTATCCAACACTTCAACAGGCAAGAGGGGGCTCATCTGCTTCAGAGCTGCTTGCTTTTCTCACACTTTTCACAAGCAAAGCCTGAAGCAAACCCTCCGGAGTTGCCCTATCGACCAGGGGACCCCTCAGCACTCGGCGATGCTGCCGGCAAAACCTCAAACTTTTACTCACACAGGGACGAGGCTGCGCACTCGGTCGTAACCCAGATTCTCTTTTTCCCACAGAATCCTCGAACTTCCTTTTTTCTCTCTGCAGGCCTTTTTGTAAGCACACCGATTAACAGACTACACAAGTTTCACCAGCAGACTTCAGCTAAATCCAGTTTCTACCCCAAGTAAAATTTGCAACCCCCTGTCTCACCTGCGATGTTTGGAATTTTAGGAGGTGGCAGCCCACTCGAGATCAAAGGTCCTGGGCAGGGTGCAGGCCCACGGACACAAATGCCACCCCTTTTCCACGGGAAACAAAACTCATCACCCCAGTTTCCTTACATCAGTTTGCCAAAGACGTTCGGCACTCCCAGGTCACTCAGAGTTCTCGTTGGCTGCAGACTCGGTCTCGGAGTTACGGAGTTACGCCTCCTCCTAACACTCACCTCCCCACCTCAGCCCCCTACTGCTGCGTCCCCTTCTCCGCTCCTAACCCTACTCTATTTTCCAGCCCGCAGTTGCTCCATCCCTCACTCCGCCCTTAACCCGTCTCACCACACTTCCCGCTCCATCCGTTACTTCACCCACCGCCCACCCGTGAGTCCCCTCCAGCAGCACGCAGGAGCCCGAACCCTCGGAGGACGGCGCAGCTCTCGCAGCAGGACAACACCCAGGCGAGACAGGCAGGGACAACGTCTGTGGGCTGCAGGGTGTCACAAGGGGCTGCGGGCTGAGGGGAGGGGGCTGGAGGGTGACACAGAGGATGGGGGGAGCTGAGAGGCAGAAGGGGGCGTTAGGAGCAACTGGGGGGCTCCAGGGTGGCACGGAGATGCTGAGAGGCTGAGAGAGGGGAGCTTGAGGGTGACAAGAAAAGGGTGAGGGGGAGCAGATGCCTTGAGGGGCAAAGTGGGGGGCTGCTTGAGGGTGACAGGTGAACCAGCGCTCACACCACCCCTAACCTTACCCTAATAACCACCCCTAACCAGGTGGAGAGTGCACGGTGGAGGCCAGGGGGCCAAGGGACAATGTCAGAGTTCTCGGGGTGGCACGCAGACATTGCGGGCTGAGGGGCAAGGAGGGGGAGGCTTGACAGATGGAGAGCTCACACCGAGGGTTAGGGGTACAAAGGACACAGGGTACCAGGTAGGGTTAGGGTACAGGTGCAGCAGCCCTCAACCCAACCCCAAGGTCACCCTAAAGAGCGCCCCTAGGACCCCAGTTTTCCCCAACAGCAGCACAAGGCAGTAACCCCAACGCTGGGACAGCCCCAGAACTCTCCCAGCAGCTGCAGGCAGCAACCGTAATGAAAAGGTAGCAATGATGTTTGTGGTCTAGAGAGTGACAGGTAGGAGTTGGGGGCTGAGCAGTTTTTTAGGGTTTTTTTAGGGTTTTTCTCATGGCTTTAAAAGGATGTTTTAGGGCTTTTTTGGAGGAGTTTTCCAGGAATTTTCTGGTAACGTTTAGGATACTTTTAGGGCTTTTTCAGGGCTTTTAAAAGATTTTGTTAGGGTATTTTAAAGGCTTTCTTAGTACTTTTAAGAATTGTTTGGGGGGGGATTTGGGTGTTCTTGGGGCTTTTTTAGGACTATTGAGGGTATGTGGAGAACTTTTTAGGGCTAGGGTATTTTTAGGGTTTTTGAGGAAATTTTTAGGCTTTTTTAGGGTCTTATCAGGGCATTTTAAGGATTTTTGGGGTATTTTTTGAGCTCTTTTTGGACTATTAGGGGTATATTTAGGAATTTCTAAAGGTTCTTTGGGGATTTTTAGGGGTTTTTTAAAAGTAGGGTATTTCCAGTGTATTCTAACAGCATTCTGAGGCTGTTTTTAGGTTTTCATGGGGTTTTTAGGACATTTTGAAGATCGGGAGGTTTTCAGGGCATTTTTAGGTTTTTTTAGGGTCTTTTCATGGCACAACACATAGAGGCTGAGGGGCAGCTCGAGGGGCACTGTGGGGGCTTGAGGGTGACAGAGGCTGGGAGCTGAAGGAGGAAGAGGGAGAGGGGACAGTGGGTGACACACAGAGATGCTGAGGGTGGCAGGGGCAGCTGTAGGGTGACACAGAGAAGCTGGGGGCTGAGGGGCAAAGGAGAGGGGTCAAGGGTGACACACAGGAGCTGAGGGCTGGGGGGCAGAGGGACCGGTTGAGGGGTAAAGGGAGAGGGCTTGAGGTCTGGACAGTCCAGTGGAGATCAGGGGTACAGGGTACAGCTGTACCACCCCTCACCCCAGCCCTAACCTCAGCCTAAGCAGCCCCCCTAAAAACAGCCTTTTCCCCCAACAGCAGCACAACGCAGCCACCCTCACAGCGAGACCAGACAGCAACCCTCACACAGCAGCACAATGACAGAACCCTCAGAGGACAACAGACCCACTGCAGTAAGGTAGGGATGACATCTGTGGGCTAGACAGCAAGAGGTAGAGTTCGGAGACTGAGCATGTCTTTGTGAGGCTTTTATTCCAGGACTTTTAAAGGTATTTAGGAGATTTTGGAAGGGACTTTTCTGGGACTTCTTAGGGTATTGTTGGGGCTTTTTCAAAGCCATTTTATGAGTCTTTAGCATATTTGGAAGATTACGGTCAGGGTCAGAGGAAACACCCTCCGAAAAGGCAGAGTTTTAGGACTGCAGTGGAATGCTTTAGCAAGGGGCCAGCGGCGGCACAGCGGGTCGGGTCCCACGCTGCCAGTCCGAAGGTTGTAAGTTTTAGACCCAGCTAAGTGTTTGTGGTTAGGGTTAGATGCTCTCAGCTATGGTCTGGGAGAACTTCCGCACAGAAAAACTCACCCCCCGCGTCTCCCAACGCCAGTTCGCAGGAGGAGTTCGGCAGTGCCAGGGCTGTCCGAGTTCTCGGCAGGGGCAGCTTTGCTCCCGGAGAAATCCTGCGCTGGCCCTCTTCCCCGTAAAGCCAAACTCACCCCCGCTGCGCGTCGACGTCCGTTCGCAGGAGGCACGCGGCGCTCCAAGGGCGGCAAGAGTTCTCGGTGTCGGCAGCCACGGTCCGTGAGAAATTGTTCCCTGCAGTTTTGGAGGCCAAATCGCAGTTTCGGCCACGGGTACAGAGAGAGGAAAGATGGTTAATTTCCTTGGAAAGGAAAGTCTGGCAGTCCCTGGTTTAAGGGGCAGACGAAGGCCTGTGCAGGGGAAGGAACTCCTCACAGGACCTTTCTTCACCTCAAGCCCACTCCAAGGTCTAGCAGCCCCCCGTGTGCCCAGCTGCTTTCAGAGGGTTACCCGGGCACACCCGCACAGGGAGCCGCTAGTCCAGAGGGGCTAACAGGGGCATCCCAAGCGTCCCTCCAGGAACTACGGGCGGAGCAGCCAGCACGGACTAGGGAGCAGCCGGATCCACCCGGGCACGGAGCAACACTTTGAGAAAATGCCAAGGGAAGAGCCCTTTTGCCAAGGGGCAGCATCTGAGCGGGCCAGGCAGCACATGGGGTTCCAGGAGAGGGCTTTCAACTTTCCCCTTTTACTGTGCCAGTCCCTTCCCAGAGCCCCCAGACCCCCCACAGCACTCCCAGAAAGGAGAGGGGTTATTAGGAGAAAAAGGGTTTAGAAAAAAGGGAAAAAGCTTCCTTTTCCTTTATTTTTTGTGTTCCAACTAGGAGGAAGTCTGCTTCCCCTGCAATTTTAATGGTCTCAGTTGAAAGAATCCCTGCCCTTTCTATGCTGTTAGGGGTGTTAATTGACAGGGAGTCCTCATTTTCAATTATTTTCCAGTTTAAGTAGAAGGGGAAAATCTTGGAAATGTTTCTTATGGATTTGAATTAATGGCAGCCACCCCCTTTTTGTTGTCCTGAGGCCTAAATTGAGGGAGAAGCCCAGCTATCTCTCCATAAGAGTTTGAACTGAGGGAAAAATCCCTCTTTTTTTCATCACTGGAGTGATATAAAGTGAGGAAAATGCCTCTTTTCCCAGTATTAAGGAGAATAAATTAAAGGGCAGAAACTATTTAGTTGCTATTGTATTAGTTTCAGTAGAGGTAACTGCCCCATTGCCTCTGTTTAAGGGGTTCACTGGAAGGAAGCTCTGCCTTTTTCAGCATTTTAAGGGTTTAAAACTGCATTTCACGGCCCTTCTTTCTGTGCCATAGGATCAAGTATCTCAGAGCAGGGTGAGCCTGGCACCTGGCATGCACTTAACCCTTACACTGCCTAGGAAGCTTTTATTTATCTTATTTTTACTTATAATGTAGATAGGCCTAATTAGAGGTCCCAAGGAGACTTAGACGATTCATATCATAAGCATTCTTCTCCACGGGCTCAGTCACACATGAAGTACTACTTAGTAGCCACTAAGGAATAATTATGTAAGTTCACAGCAAATCACCCAATTTATCTAGATATACTGCCTAAACAGAAACTTTTATTTCTTACCAGTTTTCTGCCCATTAACTCCAAGTAGTTGTTGCAAAAAAAGAAAGTGCTGTTATTTTTCAGAAGTGTTTTCTTCTATAACAAGCTCTTTACTCCCCTTGAACTCGAGTCAGAGGAGCCAAACAGCAGCAGCTGCTCTGACGGTTTTTATACCTGGTGCGATCCACCCCCTCCCTTTTCCCGGGTGCCACGGGAACGAGAGGCGGGCACCATCAGGGGTATATTAACCTCAGCCTTTGCTCAGGGCCTTCATTCCCCCTCTGGGAGGTGCTGGGATAAGAGCTCTCCTCTCATTTCAGGTAAGAGGCTCTTTCAGCTTATCTCAGCTTGTTTTCAGCAGGTGTTTCTGGGTATCTAAAGCAACAGAGGCTTTGAAGATACTGTGAAGAAAATAGCATAGAATACAGGGTGTATTTAAGTTCACAATTTTGGGTTTTGTGTTTAGGGGTGGTAAAGTGCATTTGTAATTTCTGGTTTTGTTCTTATATTGTTTTGTATTTTTTTTAGGAGGAGTGCAGCTTCCAGAGACTCCAGGTTGTGTCAGCTACGACACTTTTTTCAGCAGATTCATCATGTCACAAGAGGGATCTGCCCAGTGTCAAAGATGATGTTTGAGACTGAGGCTTCAGGTGAGTTGAGGATTGTGACTAGGAGAGGGAGGCTGAGCAGGTATCCGGTTAGGAGTTATTGTTGGGGGGGGTGATTTTGAAGGCAGCAGGGTGAGGAAGGGTGTTTATTTGAGGCCCCCCCACCCCAAGGATTTTCAGAAGCATGGCAGAGGCATTCACACGTCTTGCAGCACACAAGGTCATCCACTGCACTCACAGGAATGCCATTTAACTTTGCCTTTCTCTAACCCAGGTGCCACTCACAATAACAGCCACAGCCTTGGAATCAGGATGAAGCTGGAGCCTGAAGGAGCCAGGCACACTCAGGAGAGGGCAAGTAGCTGACTCGCTGGGATTTGGCCCACATAACTCTGTACTCATACTTTGGTTTTGTTTTTCTTTATTGTAGCTGACCGCGAGGCTAACAGGCGATCACAGGGCCCTCCGAGGCAGACTCATTTCAGGTGCAACGTGGATCCTCATCACTGATCATCCCAAAGATAAGTCAGAGTCGCAGCCTGGAGATGGGACAATGGGAGAGCAGCGGGTTGGGAGCTCCTGGGACAGATTTAAAAATTAGCAGTGGGAAAAGCAATCTCCTCCAAGGGGCCTCTTAGGACAGCTAAAGGGAGAGGTTCTACTTTTGACAGCAGCTTTCAGGCGGGCAGCGCAGAACAGTTCCGGTCCCCGTCGTGTTGTCCGGCGTACCGTGTTACCTAGCGTGTCTTTGGGGTCCCTTTTGCCTTTTGCCCTCGAGACCCTCACCACAAGCATGCTGTGTTGTGTTTGTTGTCCCCCTGTTTGTCACGTTCTGTGTCACGGGTGTCTGCACATATTTGTGCCGGAGCTGCTCTGCCCTGCCCTGCCGCATAGCCTGCTGCAAGAGGACAAGTCCCAGGGACTTGCAGTTTGTGGGGTGTTGCCAGACTCTAGATGATATTCTGAGATAGACAGAAGATGTTTGGAGCTGTGAAGTTATCCTGCAGCCCTTTGACTTTTGTCCCCACTTTCCTTCAGATGCAGAAGGATAAAATCCAGGGCAAAATCCATCCCACCATCCCGAGTGAGGAGGTTCCCCCGAGCAGGTCAGTCACCGTTTGTCTCTGCAGGGAGAGTGTAAAGTGTGACTTTGTTACAGCTCTGTTTTTTCTTTTTAGGAGGTAAAGCTGGATATCAGCAGTCAAGATGAGGTGGGCAAGGTGAGCATTGAGTAGCTCACCTTGTTGTTAATGCTCCAGTCTCACTTTCCAGTGCAACTCTAAGCATCCATTCCTGTTTCTGTGCTTTAGGCAATCAACTCGGAGTATGCCGAGCCCCTGTCACCCACTGGCCTACGCACCGGGCGTGCTGCTCTCCTGTGCCCTGCGGAAGAATCACGGGACTCGTCGATGAAGCCTCTGCCTTTTCTATTTAAAAGTGTCACCAGGGTAGCCTTGGGCACTGGATGAGGAGTCGCGGTGAGTCGGGGAAGTAGGGAGGCAGAGTTAGGGTCTGCTCAGGTTTCAGCAATTCCACATCACCTCGTCTCCTTTAACCCAGGCTTATCCTGTGACAATGGCATCAGCCTCGGAGCGCGGCCGAAGGGTGCGGCCCCAGGAGCCGGGCATTCTTAGGAGAACGGTGAGTCGCAGAATTGTTGGGTTTTGGCCAGTGTGCTGCATTGATCATGCATTAATATTTGCATTTTTTTCATGTAGCTGACTAAGAAACAACAGGAAGTTGTTGAACAACAGTGCCAGCAGGAACTTCCCAGATGTCGAGGCTTCCTTCTGTTGCACCTGACACAGACCTGCATCCCCAGATGTCTGAGAGATAAGTAGAGGGCTACAAGCCACAGAGGGGATGAAAGCGGGGCGCAGGGTAGGGACCCACCGGGAGGGCTTTTTGAGTCTCCTGTGGAGATGGGGGTGTCCATGAAGCGGCCCCTTAGGCCCCATAAAAGCAAAGCCTGGCTTTTGATCACAGTGCTGATGTGCCCAGGGCAGAGCAGTCCCGGTGTGTATTGTGTCACTTGTCTTTTGTGTGTTGTTGTTTGGATATGTCATGTCCTTTACCTTAGGCCTTTGATGGGCCTGTCAGAAACCCTGGCATCATTGTTAGCATCTGTGATCTCTGCATTCCTCGGCCTGGCACCAATGCCATAGACGTTTGGATTCAGGAGCTCAGACAGGCATCAGACTCTCTTCTGTCTTTAGAAGCATCCGGTCAGATGTCTTTTCAGGTCTTGATCTGAGCTGTATGGACAGCTCTGCCCCGCCAGGATCCATTATGGCGGACTAGGACTTGAGAGAATATGAGGGCAGGTAGAGGCTTCTGGCCATAGGATTCTCGGGCATCCATCTTTGCAGTTTTTGGACTAAATCATTCAGTTAGTATCTTCTTCCTCCAGGTTTCTCTGAGCCTCATCAGCTCACCATCGGTCTCACCTCGGTCATCTCCTTTTGCATTCTCTCAGTCCCCGCAGCCATTTTCCTTGCCAGGAGCTTTCTGTCTGTGTTGTGTCCCCGTTGTCTGTCACGTCCTGTCCCATGTCATGGGTGTCTGCACACATTTGTGCCGGGGCTGCTCTGCCCTGCCGCATAGCCTGGTGCAATAGGAGAAATCCTGGGGACTTGAAGTTTGTAATGTGGGGTGTAGTTGGACTCTAGATGCCATTCCTAGATTGACCTAAGGTGTTTGCAGGTTTTGAGTTATCCTGCAGGTGTTTGACATATGTTCTAACTCTCTTTCAGGTGCAGATGCATTGCATCCATGGCAGAGCCCCCCATCCTGGGTGAGGGGGTTCCCCGTAGCAGGTCAGTCACCATTTGTCTGTGCAGGGGGAGTGTCAAGGGTGACCCTGTTACAGCTCTGTTCTTTTTCTTTATTTTTAGGAAGTAAATCTGGATCTCAGCAGTCAAGTTCAGGAGAGCAAGGTGATCAGTAGCAGTTTTTGTTGCTGAGCTCTCAATTCCTGGGGCAAGTCTCAGTCTCCATTCTCGTTTTTGTGCTTTAGGCAATCCACTCGGAGCCTGCCAAGCCCCCGTCACCAGCCGGCCGACGCACTGGGTTCCCTGCACGTGTGAGCCCTGTGGATGCGTTACAGGATCTGGTGATGAAGCCCTGAACTCTTCTATTCAAAGGTGCCATCCAGGTGGCCTTCAGCAGCTGCCAAGGAGTTGCGGTGAGTCGGGGATGTAGGGAGGAGGAGCGAGGGTCCCCTCAGGTTTTAGCCATGACCAATCACCTCATCTCCTCTTAACCCAGGCACCCCCTGTGATGATGGCCTCGGTCTCCGAGCGTGCCCGAAGCATGCGGCCCGAGGAGCTGAGCGTTCTTAGGAGCACGGTGAGTAGCAGACTTGTGGGGTTTTGGGCGAGGGGCTGCCAAGATCAGGCACTGATGTTTGGTTTTCTGTAATACAGTTGTCTGAGAGACACCAGCCCGGTGCCAGCAGGACCTTCCCGGCTGACGAGGGGGCCTTTCTTCGCACCTGAGACCGGCATCCCCAGGAGTGCGAGAGATAAGCAGAGGGCTACGCCCCACAGAGGGGATGAAAGCGGGGCACAGGGTAGGGACCCACCGGGAGGGCTTTTTGAGTCTCCTGTGGAGATGGTGGTGTCCATGAAGCGGCCCCTTAGGCACCATAAAAGCAAAGCCTGACTTTTGATCACAGTGCTGATGTGCCCAGGGCAGAGCAGTCCCGGTGTGTATTGTGTCACTTGTCTTTTGTGTGTTATGTGTTGTTTGGATATGTCATGTCCTTTACCTTAGGCCTTTGATGGGCCTGTCAGACACCCTGGTATCATTGTTAGCATCTGTGATCTCTGCATTTCTTGGCCTGGAACCCAGGCCATAGAACTTTTGCCTCAGGAGCTCAGACAGGCATCAGACTCTCTTGTCTCTTTAGAAGCATCCGGTCAGATGTCTTTTCAGGTCTTGGTCTGAGCTGTACAGACAGCTGTGCCCCGCCAGGATCCATTATGGCGGACTAGGACTTGTGAGAAGGTGCGGGTAGGTGGAGGCTTCTTGCCGTAGGATTCTTGGGCATCCATCTTTGCAGTTCTTGGAATAAATCATTCAGTTTAGCATCTTCTTCCTCCAGGTTTCTTTGAGCCTCATCCGCTCGCCATTGGTCTTACCTCAGTCATCTAATTTTCTGTTCTTGTGCTCCTTGCAGTCATGGTTCTTGTCTCGAGATTTCTGTCCGTGTTGTGTCCCTGTTGGCTGTCACGTCCTGTCCTGTGTCACGGGTGTCAGCACACATTTGTGCCGGAGCTGCTCTGTCCTGCCGCATAGCCCGGTGCAATAGGAGAAGTCCCGGGGACTTGGAGTTTGTAATGTGGGCTGTAGTTGGATTCTAGGTGGGATTTGTAGATGGACACAGGATATCTGGAGCTCTTAAGTTATCCTGCAACAGTTTGACTCTTGTCCTAACTTTCTTTCAGATGCAGAAGGATAAAATCCAGGGCAGCGCCCCCCATCCCAGGTGTGGGGATTGCCCTGAGCAGGTCAGTCCCTGTTTGTCTCTGCAGAGGAAGCATAAATGGTGGCCGTTACAGCATTGTTCGTTGTCTCTCTTTTTAGGAAGTCAAGGCCCAATTCAGCAGTCAAGGCCGAGTGGGCGAGGTGAGCATTGAATAGCATATAGAAGCAGTTGTTATTGCTGAGTCTCAGTTTTGGTGCAGCTCTAAGCATCTTGTCATGTTTTTTTATTTTAGGTGGTCCACTTGCCATCTCTCCTGGCCGAGCACGCCTATGCAAGGTGGGTGAGAGCTTAAGGTATTGGTGTGGCATCCTTGTCAGATTAGGGAGGTTGTGTTTTCACAGTATCTCAGCATGCTTTTCCGCTTTGTTTCTTTGCAGGTGCTGTCGCTGCCCTAGGCACGCCCTGGATCAGAGGAGGGCAGGTGAGTCGGAGTTTAGGCAGGCTGACTCCTAGGTGAGCGTTACACAGCAGCATGCTAAGCGTGTCCCTTTTCTCTTTGCAGGTATCTTCCGGGCACCCTCCGGAGCCAAATCAAGATTTGAGGTGAGCTGTGGCAGCGGTGCGGAGGAGTCCCGGGAATTACTGTTTTTGAGGGCAATAGTCAGGTTTTCTGTTTTGTATTAGGTACCCTGAGGAGGCTCGTAGCCCAAGCTTGGACACGGCAGCACCGAAGCACACATGGAGAGCATCTCAACATCCACGTCTGACCGAGGATGGATTTTGCCCGCTCCTCTTTCAAAAGCTAAGTGTCGGGGCCAGTGGCTGGGAGAAGGGGAATAGCCTTTACTCTCAGAGGAGGCAATCAGATGTCAGCTTAGGGGACAGGTCTGTAGCGGGGCGGGCTCTATGGAAGTAAAGGGAGAGGGTTTCCCCTCAGCCTCGCCAGAGCCTTTGCCGGGCAGGGCAGTTCCGACCCATCTTCACATTTTTGCGTACTTTGCGTCATCCCCTTCCCTCGACCCGACGTCGTCAGGGATCTTTCCCCCGAGGAGCTCGCCTTCACGTCCGCAGCTCCGGCCACGGTCACCCGGCAGTCGGCTTCCTTCTCTAGGCTCGCCGAGCCTGTCGAGCATGCTCTTAACTGCTTTGGCACTAACTTGTTTCGATGAGTTACATTTCATCATCACTTGCCCTTGTCATAGGGCTTCCTTTCCTTTGGCATCATCAGCCTCTGGCTCATCTTGGCCTATGCATCTCGGGTCCCTAAGGGGACAGTGCCAGGCAATTGCCACTTGTCTCTGTGTTGTGTCATCTGTCTCTATGTTATGTCGTCCGTGTCCGTGTTATGTAGTCTGTGTCTGTCATCTTCCATGTCACAGGTCCTTGTTACGTCTCGATGCTTTCTCGGCACTATTCCATGCCACATAGGCCATATTCTACTCACGTTCCTTTCTGGATATCCCTTGTTCCAGCATCTTTACGTTTTTACTCTTTGAGACAGGAAGGGACAAGATCCTCAAAGGGACAAAATGTTGTCATCTGTCTTCCTTCTCACTACCGGCTTTGGTAGTGACTTTTTTTCCACGCCATTCTCTTGACTTCCCGAGGGAGCGTCTTACACCCTCCTCACGTGACCGCAGGAGTTTGATAGGTTCCATCCTCCCAAGGGGTATAGGGCTCAAGAATTCATCTTCCAGAGAGCTATCTCAAGTCCTGGCTTACATTGCATGTACCTATGTTGTCTTATACTGTATGTACTTACATTGTGTGTACCTATGCTGGCTTATACTGTATGTAATTACATTGTGTATACCTGTGTTGTCTTATACTGTATGTACTTACACTGTGTGTACCTATGCTGGCTTATACTGTATGTACTTGTACTGTATGTACTTACACTGTGTGTACCTATGCTGGCTTATACTGTATGTACTTATATTGCGTGTGCCTATGCTGGTTTATACTGTATGTACTTATACTGTATGTACTTATACTGCGTGTACCTATGCTGGCTTATACTGTATGTACTTATATTGTGTGTGCCTATGCTGGTTTATACTGTATGTACTTACACTGTACCACTTATGCTTGGAGCTGCCCTGCCCTGGCCTGTAGTCACAGTTAGGTAGAAGAGTTTTAAAAACTTTACTGGTCATCTGTCTTTAATGGGGTTTTGGGTAGGAAATTTATTGGTCAGAGCAGGGACAAGTCCTAGCTGTCAGATAGCCACTTATTGACCGCTTCCTCTTGTCTCACAGGTCCCCGCGGGTACCGATTTCCCCCGAATCTACCATTTGACGTCAAGGAGCGGCGCCCAGAAGAAGCCTGGAAGCATGTTCTTCAGCGTCTAGAGTAAGGGCCACACCAAGCATGTACATGGGAAGAGCGTGAATGACAGCATATGTCTGTCTGTGTGTGTGAGTGCATGCTGACTGGATTTAACCTTGTGTGTGTGAATTTTGCCTTTCAGGTTTTTCAACTCATTTTTAAATTTAGAATAAAAAATCCCCAGCCGGGGGTTTTTTTTTTTTTTCCCCCCGGCTGGGTTTTTTTTTCCCCGGTCCCGGTCGGTCTGCGAGGCGACGTTCATCGCCAAAGTTTGGGCGCGGACCCTCCAGGGACCGGGGTTTTTGTCAGGCAGGAGGATTTTTTGGAGGCTCCCGGGAACCACGTTCCTGAGGAGGGGTGTGAGCGTGTGCCGAGGGTTAGCAGAGCAGTCGAGGTGTGATTTAGTGTGGGTTTGTGCGTAAGCTGAAGGAAGTGTGTGTGTGTTGAAGGGTTCTAGGGTTGTAACCTTGTATGACTTTTGCTTTTCAGGTTTTTCAACTCATTTTTAAATTTAGAATAAAAAATCCCCAGCCGGGGGGGTTTTTTTTTTTTTCCCCCCCGGCTGGGTTTTTTTTTCCTCGGTCCCGGTCGGTCTGCGAGGCGACGTTCATCGCCAAAGTTCGGGCGCGGACCCTCTGGGGACCGGGGTTTTCGTCAGGCAGGAGGATTTTTTGGAGGCTCCCGGGAACCACGTTCCCGAGGAGGGGCGTGAGCGTGTGCCGAGGGTTAGCAGAGCATTCGAGGTGTGATTTAGTGTGGGTTTGTGCGTAAGCTGAAGGAAGTGTGTGTGTGTTGAAGGGTTCTAGGGTTGTAACCTTGTATGACTTTTGCTTTTCAGGTTTTTCAACTCATTTTTAAATTTAGCATAAAAAATCCCCAGCCGGGGTTTTTTTTTTTTTCCCCCCCGGCTGGGTTTTTTTTTCCCCGGTCCCGGTCGGTCAGCGAGGCGACGTTCATCGCCAAAGTTCGGGCGCGGACCCTCCAGGGACCGGGGTTTTTGTCAGGCAGGAGGATTTTTTGGAGGCTCCCGGGAACCACGATCCCGAGGAGGGGTGTGAGCGTGTGCCGAGGGTTAGCAGAGCAGTCGAGGTGTGATTTAGTGTGGGTTTGTGTGTAAGCTGAAGGAAGTGTGTGTGTGTTGAAGGGTTCTAGGGTTGTAACCTTGTATGACTTTTGCTTTTCAGGTTTTTCAACTCATTTTTAAATTTAGAATAAAAAATCCCCAGCCAGGGTTTTTTTTTTTTCCCCCCGGCTGGGTTTTTTTTTCCCCGGTCCTGGTCGGTCTGCAAGGCGACGTTCATCGCCAAAGTTTGGGCGCGGACCCTCCAGGGACCGGGGTTTTTGTCAGGCAGGAGGATATTTTTTGAGGCTCCCGGGAACCATGTTCCCGAGGAGCAATGATTGCTGGGGTGTAATTTAGCAGTTGTGATGGCAGCGATGGTGAGTTTGTGTGTAATGTGAAGGGGGTGTTAATGGTAGATGAGTGTTGTTTTCTGTGTGCTTTTGTTGCTTTGGCTGTCCTGTAACAATGAATCAACCTGTAATGAAAATAGAAAAAGGTTATCATATTGTGTTAGTATGTGTTGTATTGCTCTGTATTGCATTTGCATTAACTGCTGTATTATTTTGCTGTATATTTTGCTGTATTTTGCTGTATTGCATTTGCTGTAGCTGCTGCATTGCCCTGTATTGCTCTGTATGTAAACTAGACTTTTACCAGTGCGTCTTTGGATTGTATCTGCACTTGCATTTGTATATACTGTTTCCATGTATTTTGCTGATGTATAAATAAAAACATTCTTTAATAAAGTTGAGTCACCCCTAATAAAGATACCCCCTGCCCTTCCTTCCCCCACCGTGGCTCCTGTCCTTTTTTTTGGTGTGGTTTTGTCATTTCTTTCCACTGTATTTCTTCCTTTTGCTCCTCACTTTACTGTTCTATTTCTAACTTAACCTCCATCTATCTCTAACCCTTTGTTTCTGTTTTGTTTGTAACTGTCAATGTCAGTCTTCTCGCTTCTCTTTCTCTCCGTGTTCTCCTTTTCCTGGGTTTGTGTTTTTTTCCTCTTAGTCTTTTCCTTTTTCACCCCACTCCTCAGTTTTCACTTTCACTCTAATCCTAACCACTTTCTTTTCCCTCTAACTCCTGTCCTTCTTCAGTTTTCCCACCCCCTTTCCTGTCTCACTCTGTCTTCCTGTTTTATTTTCTTCTCCGTCTTCTTGTCAGTTCTCTGTCTTTTCCTCTCTGTCTCTTCTCCCTCTCTCTGTCTCACGCTGTCTCCTCTGTCTCTGTTCTCTCCTCTTCTCTTCTTTCTCTGTCTTTGTCCTTGTTCTGTCCTCTATTCTCTCTGTCTTTTCCTCTCTCCCTCTGTTTTCCAACTCTTTTCTCTCTCCCTTTTTTCTTTGTTTCTCTGTCTTTCTCCTTGCTTCTCTCTCTCTTTGTGCTTCTCTCTCTCTTTGTGCTTCTCTCTGTCTTTTCTCTCTGCTTCTCTGTGCTTTCTCTCTGCTTCTCTGTGCTTTCTCTCTGCTTTCTCTCTGCTTCTCTGTTTTCTCTCTGCTTTTCTCTGTTTTCTCTCTGCTTCTCTCTCTTTTCTCTCTGCTTTCTCTCTGCTTCTCTCTCTTTTCTCTCTGCTTCTCTCTGTTTTCTCTCTGCTTTTTCTCTGCTTTTCTGTTTTCTCTCTGCTTCTCTCTGTTTTCTCTCTGCTTTCTCTCTCCTTCTCTCTCTTTTCTCTCTGCTTTCTGTCTTTTCTCTCTCCTCCTCTCTCTCTTTTCTCTCTCCTCCTCTCTCTCTTTTCTCTCTCCTCCTCTTTCTAGCTTTGTTTTCCTTTCTAGCTTTAGTTTAAAAAAGCAGCAGTAGAAACTTTCAGGCTCCCTGGGAGTAAAAAAAGAAAAAAAATAATTTAAAAAAGCAAACCATTTACTCCCCGGGAGCCTGAAATTTCCTACTGCTGCACCGGACTTTATAGTTTTTCTTCTTTTTACTATATACAGTGTATATAGCGATCCCACCCCAGGTGCCAGTAATCAGTAGCCATCAGCCAAACCCCGCCCCCATGGCCGCCCACCCTCCCCAGACCCACCCCCTGCAAGCCAGCACCCCACCCCATGCCACCCACCCATAGACAGTGCATTCACAGCGCCACCTGCCGTTTACTCCCAAGTACTGCACTCACAGCGCCACCTGGTGTTTGCCAGCTGGTACTGCACGCACAGCGCCACCTGGCGTTTGCCGGCCGGTACTGCACTCACAGCGCCACCTGGTGTTTGCCGGCCGGTACCGCACTCACAGCGCCACCTGGCGTTTGCCGGCCGGTACTGCACGAACAGCGCCACCTGGTGTTTGCCGGCCGGTACTACACCCGCGTCGCGCCCCGATGACATCATCAGCGCGTCCAGCCCCAGAAAGGACCCCAGTGCACAGGCGTCCACACCAGTCACCCGATCGAAACGGCGCCACACACCCCGTGCCCCCCAGACCCCCCCACGCGCCGCCACCAGCCCCGCACGAACCGGAACGCCATTCCGGCCCCGCACAACCCGCAAAAACCCCGCAAAACCCCCCCAAAAGCGAGAAAAAAATCCTGGTCCCGGCGGCCGCCATTTTGTCCCAAATGACGTCACCCGGCACGGCCGCCATTTTGCTTCCGGTACCACGTGACCCCCCCTCGCGGCCGCCATTTTGTCCCCCACACCACGTGACTCCTCGCGGCCGCCATATTGTTGCCGTAAATGATGTCACCCCCGCGGCCGCCATTTTGCCATAAATGACGTCACAGAGCACTCGCCGCCATCTTGGCTCTCGGGTCACGTGACTCCCTGGGCGCCGCCATCTTGTACGGCACCACGTGACCACTAGGAGGCCGCCATCTTGGATGACATCACAGGGTCCGCCATCTTGGTTCCCCGATCACATGACCGCCGCCATCTTGGCCACAGATCACATGACCGCATGGGCGCCGCCATGTTGGATCCACGGTCACGTGACCTACTGAGCGCCGCCATGTTGGATGACATCACAGGGTCCGCCATCTTGGTTTCTCCGATCACGTGACCGCCGCCATCTTGGTCCCGGGTCACATGACTCCATGGGCGCCGCCATGTTGTGTCCATAGTCACGTGACCACCTGGGCGCCGCCATCTTGGTCCTGGGTCACATGACTGTATGGGCGCGGCCATCTTGGTTCTGTACCATGTGATGGTATGGGCGCCGCCATCTTGATGAGTCATCACGACGTCACGGCGGCCGCCATTTTCTAGGGTTAGGGTTAGGGTTAGGGTTAGGGTTAGGGTTAGGGTTAGGGTTAGGGTTAGGGTTAGGGTTAGGGTTAGGGTTAGGGTTAGGGTTAGGGTTAGGGTTAGGGTTAGGGTTAGGGTTAGGGTTAGGGTTAGGGTTAGGGTTAGGGTTAGGGTTAGGGTTAGGGTTAGGGTTAGGGTTAGGGTTTGGGTTAGGGTTAGGGTTAGGGTTAGGGTTAGGGTTAGGGTTAGGGTTAGGGTTAGGGTTAGGGTTAGGGTTAGGGTTAGGGTTAGGGTTAGGGTTAGGGTTAGGGTTAGGGTTAGGGTTAGGGTTAGGGTTAGGGTTAGGGTTAGGGTTAGGGTTAGGGTTAGGGTTAGGGTTAGGGTTAGGGTTAGGGTTAGGGTTAGGGTTAGGGTTAGGGTTAGGGTTAGGGTTAGGGTTAGGGTTAGGGTTAGGGTTAGGGTTAGGGTTAGGGTTAGGGTTAGGGTTAGGGTTAGGGTTAGGGTTAGGGTTAGGGTTAGGGTTAGGGTTAGGGTTAGGGTTAGGGTTAGGGTTAGGGTTAGGGTTAGGGTTAGGGTTAGGGTTAGGGTTAGGGTTAGGGTTAGGGTTAGGGTTAGGGTTAGGGTTAGGGTTAGGGTTAGGGTTAGGGTTAGGGTTAGGGTTAGGGTTAGGGTTAGGGTTAGGGTTAGGGTTAGGGTTAGGGTTAGGGTTAGGGTTAGGGTTAGGGTTAGGGTTAGGGTTAGGGTTAGGGTTAGGGTTAGGGTTAGGGTTAGGGTTAGGGTTAGGGTTAGGGTTAGGGTTAGGGTTAGGGTTAGGGTTAGGGTTAGGGTTAGGGTTAGGGTTAGGGTTAGGGTTAGGGTTAGGGTTAGGGTTAGGGTTAGGGTTAGGGTTAGGGTTAGGGTTAGGGTTAGGGTTAGGGTTAGGGTTAGGGTTAGGGTTAGGGTTAGGGTTAGGGTTAGGGTTAGGGTTAGGGTTAGGGTTAGGGTTAGGGTTAGGGTTAGGGTTAGGGTTAGGGTTAGGGTTAGGGTTAGGGTTAGGGTTAGGGTTAGGGTTAGGGTTAGGGTTAGGGTTAGGGTTAGGGTTAGGGTTAGGGTTAGGGTTAGGGTTAGGGTTAGGGTTAGGGTTAGGGTTAGGGTTAGGGTTAGGGTTAGGGTTAGGGTTAGGGTTAGGGTTAGGGTTAGGGTTAGGGTTAGGGTTAGGGTTAGGGTTAGGGTTAGGGTTAGGGTTAGGGTTAGGGTTAGGGTTAGGGTTAGGGTTAGGGTTAGGGTTAGGGTTAGGGTTAGGGTTAGGGTTAGGGTTAGGGTTAGGGTTAGGGTTAGGGTTAGGGTTAGGGTTAGGGTTAGGGTTAGGGTTAGGGTTAGGGTTAGGGTTAGGGTTAGGGTTAGGGTTAGGGTTAGGGTTAGGGTTAGGGTTAGGGTTAGGGTTAGGGTTAGGGTTAGGGTTAGGGTTAGGGTTAGGGTTAGGGTTAGGGTTAGGGTTAGGGTTAGGGTTAGGGTTAGGGTTAGGGTTAGGGTTAGGGTTAGGGTTAGGGTTAGGGTTAGGGTTAGGGTTAGGGTTAGGGTTAGGGTTAGGGTTAGGGTTAGGGTTAGGGTTAGGGTTAGGGTTAGGGTTAGGGTTAGGGTTAGGGTTAGGGTTAGGGTTAGGGTTAGGGT
Organism: Molothrus ater; assembly: GCF_012460135.2. Taxonomy (NCBI): domain Eukaryota; kingdom Metazoa; phylum Chordata; class Aves; order Passeriformes; family Icteridae; genus Molothrus; species Molothrus ater. Next base: position 1,783 of record NW_023416810.1, on the reverse strand, counting down.
TAGGGTTAGGGTTAGGGTTAGGGTTAGGGTTAGGGTTAGGGTTAGGGTTAGGGTTAGGGTTAGGGTTAGGGTTAGGGTTAGGGTTAGGGTTAGGGTTAGGGTTAGGGTTAGGGTTAGGGTTAGGGTTAGGGTTAGGGTTAGGGTTAGGGTTAGGGTTAGGGTTAGGGTTAGGGTTAGGGTTAGGGTTAGGGTTAGGGTTAGGGTTAGGGTTAGGGTTAGGGTTAGGGTTAGGGTTAGGGTTAGGGTTAGGGTTAGGGTTAGGGTTAGGGTTAGGGTTAGGGTTAGGGTTAGGGTTAGGGTTAGGGTTAGGGTTAGGGTTAGGGTTAGGGTTAGGGTTAGGGTTAGGGTTAGGGTTAGGGTTAGGGTTAGGGTTAGGGTTAGGGTTAGGGTTAGGGTTAGGGTTAGGGTTAGGGTTAGGGTTAGGGTTAGGGTTAGGGTTAGGGTTAGGGTTAGGGTTAGGGTTAGGGTTAGGGTTAGGGTTAGGGTTAGGGTTAGGGTTAGGGTTAGGGTTAGGGTTAGGGTTAGGGTTAGGGTTAGGGTTAGGGTTAGGGTTAGGGTTAGGGTTAGGGTTAGGGTTAGGGTTAGGGTTAGGGTTAGGGTTAGGGTTAGGGTTAGGGTTAGGGTTAGGGTTAGGGTTAGGGTTAGGGTTAGGGTTAGGGTTAGGGTTAGGGTTAGGGTTAGGGTTAGGGTTAGGGTTAGGGTTAGGGTTAGGGTTAGGGTTAGGGTTAGGGTTAGGGTTAGGGTTAGGGTTAGGGTTAGGGTTAGGGTTAGGGTTAGGGTTAGGGTTAGGGTTAGGGTTAGGGTTAGGGTTAGGGTTAGGGTTAGGGTTAGGGTTAGGGTTAGGGTTAGGGTTAGGGTTAGGGTTAGGGTTAGGGTTAGGGTTAGGGTTAGGGTTAGGGTTAGGGTTAGGGTTAGGGTTAGGGTTAGGGTTAGGGTTAGGGTTAGGGTTAGGGTTAGGGTTAGGGTTAGGGTTAGGGTTAGGGTTAGGGTTAGGGTTAGGGTTAGGGTTAGGGTTAGGGTTAGGGTTAGGGTTAGGGTTAGGGTTAGGGTTAGGGTTAGGGTTAGGGTTAGGGTTAGGGTTAGGGTTAGGGTTAGGGTTAGGGTTAGGGTTAGGGTTAGGGTTAGGGTTAGGGTTAGGGTTAGGGTTAGGGTTAGGGTTAGGGTTAGGGTTAGGGTTAGGGTTAGGGTTAGGGTTAGGGTTAGGGTTAGGGTTAGGGTTAGGGTTAGGGTTAGGGTTAGGGTTAGGGTTAGGGTTAGGGTTAGGGTTAGGGTTAGGGTTAGGGTTAGGGTTAGGGTTAGGGTTAGGGTTAGGGTTAGGGTTAGGGTTAGGGTTAGGGTTAGGGTTAGGGTTAGGGTTAGGGTTAGGGTTAGGGTTAGGGTTAGGGTTAGGGTTAGGGTTAGGGTTAGGGTTAGGGTTAGGGTTAGGGTTAGGGTTAGGGTTAGGGTTAGGGTTAGGGTTAGGGTTAGGGTTAGGGTTAGGGTTAGGGTTAGGGTTAGGGTTAGGGTTAGGGTTAGGGTTAGGGTTAGGGTTAGGGTTAGGGTTAGGGTTAGGGTTAGGGTTAGGGTTAGGGTTAGGGTTAGGGTTAGGGTTAGGGTTAGGGTTAGGGTTAGGGTTAGGGTTAGGGTTAGGGTTAGGGTTAGGGTTAGGGTTAGGGTTAGGGTTAGGGTTAGGGTTAGGGTTAGGGTTAGGGTTAGGGTTAGGGTTAGGGTTAGGGTTAGGGTTAGGGTTAGGGTTAGGGTTAGGGTTAGGGTTAGGGTTAGGGTTAGGGTTAGGGTTAGGGTT